>NW_006991459.1:0-1582 GCF_000164805.1 Carlito syrichta | reverse complement strand
CTGGCTAGCCAGCTGGCTAGCTAGGTAGTGAGTCAATTAAGTCAGTTGGCTAGCAAGGAGTCTAACTGGTTAACTTACCTAGTTAAGAGAGCTGGAAAGTCAACTGGCATCGTAGGTAGCTAGCTAGTTAAGTCAGCTAGATACCTACCTGGCTAGCTGGTGATATCATTGAGTTAAGTCAGCTGTCTAGCCAAGTGGGTATCTGGTTAAGTCAGCTAGTTTAGTCCGCTGTTGATCCAACTGGCTAGGTAGGTAGCTAGCTAGGTAAATCAGCTTGCAAACCAGCAGGCGTTGTTCATTTCTGCTAGTTAAGTCATTAAGCTTACCTGATGGATAGGTAGCTAGCTAGCTAACTGGTTAAGGGAGATGGCTAGGTAGCTTGCTAGCTTAAATCAGCTAGGTAAGTCAGCTGGCTATCCAGGTGGCTATATAGGTAGCCAGCTACTTACAGCAGCTGTTTAGTCAGTTGACTTGCTGGTTAAGTCATCTAGTTAAGTCACCTGGCATTCAGCTGGCTAGTTAGTTAAGTCAGCTCGTTAAGCCAGTTGGCTATCCAGCTGATTAACTAGGTAAACAGTTAAGTCAGATGGATAGTCATCAGTCTAGCTAGTTATTTCAGCTAGTTAACTCAGTTGGCTAGCTTGGAAGCTAGCCATATGTCAGCTAGTCATATCAGCAGGTCAGCTAGTTAAGTCACCTAGTTAAGTCAGCTGACTGCCAGCTGGCTAGCTATTTAGCAAGCTAGTTAATTCAGATGAGTAGCAATCAGACCAGCTATATAAGTCAGCTATTAAAGTCATGTTGCTAGCCATATGACTAGCTAGGCAGTGAGATAATTAACTAGTCAGCAGACTAGCTATATATGTCAGCTACTTAATTCAGCTGGCTAGTCAGCTAGCTAGCTAGGTAGAGAGCTAGTTAAGTCAGCTGGCTAGCCAGGTGGCTCACTAGTTAAGTCATCTAGTTTAGGCAGCTGGCTAGCAAGCTGGCTAGATTGTAGAGTCAACTAGTTAAGTCAGCTGGGTATCCAGCAGGATAGCTAGGTAGAAAGCTAGTTATGTCAGCTGTCTAGCAAGTGGGATAGCTAGTTAAGTCAGCTAGTTAATTCAGTTGGTCTCCCAGCTATCTAGCTAGGTAGTTAGCTAGTTAAGTTAGCTGGCTAGTCAGCAGGCTAGCTGTTAAAGACAGCTAGTTAATTCAGCTGGTCATCCAGCTGGCTAGCTAATTAAGTCAACTGGCCAGCCAGCTGGTTAGCTGGTTTATGTCAGCTACTTAAGTGAGCTTTCCAGGAAGCTGACTGCTAGGTAGCTAGCTAGTTAAGTGTGCTAGTTAAGTCAACTGGCTAGCTAGGTAGTTATCTAGGTAAGTCATCTAGATGAGTCAACTGGCTAGCTAGTTAAGTCAGTTAGTTATGTCAGCTGGCTAGCCAGCTGCCTAGCAAGTTAGCTAGCTAATTAAGGCAGCTTCCAAGCCTGCTGGAAAGCTAGTTAAGTAACTTAGTTAAGTCAGTGTGCTGGCCAGCAGGTTAGCTAGGTAGGTAGGTAGTTAATTCAGCTGACAAGCCAGCACATTATGTTTGTTG
>NW_006991458.1:0-530 GCF_000164805.1 Carlito syrichta | reverse complement strand
TCTTGTGAAGAAAATGATATTGTTTTATTAAAATTTATATAAGACAGTCTAAGTAAAAATATTCCATGCTCACATATAGGAAGACAATATCACAAAAAATTCCAATAAAAATAAATTATTCCTTCAGTTCAATACCAATCAAAATCCTGAGGAATATTTTGGGTGAAACTTAGCAAACCGATTCTAAAATAACTGATTCTATGAATATCTAGAAGATCAAGTGTGGCAAGACAGACACCTCCTGAGGTTAAAAACCTCAAACATGCAAAAGGGCAGTTTGCATAAGTCGTGCATAGTCCTAGGTAGTATCTATAATGTGTATATTTCTTGATTCTAAAATGTCAGCATCTGGTAATTTACTCATCAGTAGTGTTATTGTTCTTCCATTAATTAGTTATAAACACACAAATAAAAGGTAAATAAAGGTAAATTACATAACATTTCAAACAATATAAAATGGATAAAGTTTTCCTCAATTATAAAAAAATTATATTACTATAAACTTCCCCCTCTCTGGATCTTTCCTCCTA
>NW_006991457.1:0-378 GCF_000164805.1 Carlito syrichta | reverse complement strand
GCTACTCTAAATCCAGCCACCGTGCTACCCGACCCGGATGGGGAAGGCCCCCTGCACGACTGCCAGGACATCCTGGTGCAGGTCCATGGAATACGGGAAGACCTCCAGGACCGGCCCCTAATCGACGCCAAAGAAACTTGGTACACAGACGGCAGCAGCTTCGTGCGGGGCGGAACCAGGTATGCTGGGGCAGCGGTGACTACAGAGACTGAGACCTTATGGGCAGCGCCACTTGCGGCCAGGACCTTGGCACAGCGAACTGAGCTCATTGCCCTCACTAAAGCCCTAGTCATGGGAAAAGGGAATAAATGTTTATACTGACAGCAGGTATGCTTTTGCAACTGCGCACATTCATGGAGCCATGTATAAGGAGAGGGG
>NW_006991456.1:0-383 GCF_000164805.1 Carlito syrichta | reverse complement strand
CTAACTGGCTAGCAAGTCGACTTAACTAGATAGCTACCTGGTTGGATAGATGACTAGCCAGCTGGCTTAACTAGCTAGCTACCTGGCTGTATAGTTGGCTAGGCAGCCACCTAGCTAGCTTGAGGGCTGGCCATTTGGCTAGCTAACTGAATTAAATTGCCAGCTGGCTGACTGGACAGTCTGATAGCCAGCCGGCTTAACTAGCCAGCCACCCTGCTGGTCAGTCAGCTTAACTAGATGACCAACTACCTGACCAGCCTGTTAACCAACCATCTTAAATTGCCAGCCACCTAGCTATCCAGCCAGAGAACCAGCTGACTTGACTAGCTGACTTAACTAGATAGACATCTGGCTAGCCAACTGGCATTACTAGCTAGACACTT
>NW_006991455.1:0-401 GCF_000164805.1 Carlito syrichta | reverse complement strand
TTTTTTTTTTTTGAGTTGGAGTTTCACTCTGTTGCCCAGCCTGGAGTGCAGTGACCACTCCGGGCCACCGCAGTCTCGACGTGCTGGGCTCTGGTGATTCTTGCGCTTCAGCATTCCAAGTAGCTGGAACTACAGGCACGCACTATTATGCCTGGCTATTTTTTTTTTATTGTAGAGATAAGGTCTCGCCAAGTTGCCCAGGTGCATCTTGATCTGCAGGCTCAGGCAATTCACTCATCTTGGCCCCCCAAAGCGCAGGGTTACAGGCTGAACCACTGAGCCCGGCCTCACTTGTGTTTTCTTGGTAGGTCCTGCCAGACACTCCACAAGCACTTGCCACTCTTCAACTATGGGATTGAAAGAGGTGAAATGTGCAATGATGTGTCTTTTTTCAAGAGGAT
>NW_006991454.1:0-386 GCF_000164805.1 Carlito syrichta | reverse complement strand
ATGTGGATTTATTTGCATCCTTCTTATCAGAAATGAGGTTGAATGCTTTTTCTATTGGTCATTGAGATCACCCTTTGTGAAATGTCTGTTCAAGTCTCTTGTTCACTTTTTTGTTTTTGCTCACTTATTGGTTGGTATATAAGACTTTTAAAAATATTCTTAAAATAAGCCCTTTGTCAGTTAAATATGTTTCAAGTATCTACGCCTACTCTGCAACTCACCTTTTTACTTTCTTACAGGTGTATTTTGATGCAGAGAAGTGGTTTTACTCTAAGGTAGCCTAAACCTAGGCAGCTAGCATGATGATTAAACATGAAATAAATAAAAGAAATCTACATATGTGAAATTATTAAGACATTTCTTTAAGAATGTCTGTACTTATGATT
>NW_006991453.1:0-391 GCF_000164805.1 Carlito syrichta | reverse complement strand
CTCCTTCATAAAGAGTGATCCAGTGACTGGCCCTCCTCTGTATTGATAGCACAATATCATACTCTCCTGTGTGAATGTCTCAGTAAGAACCCTCCTTTGTCATTGTTGACACCTTGACAGGTCCTTCTCTGTTATGGTGTCCTAGTGACTGCCCCTCATCTGTGACGGGGGCCTACGTGATAAGCCTTTTTTGTGATTGATGCCTCACTTATTAGCTGTCTTCTGTTATAGCTGTACCAGAGTCTAACTCTATAATGAGTGCCTCAGTGACTCTCTTTAGTGATGTGTGTTCCAGTGACTATGCCTCTTCTGTGATGAGCGTCCCAGTATTCTCCATAATCGGTTCTGTAGTGAATAGGCCTCTTCCATTACAGATGCCCCAGGGATTGGG
>NW_006991452.1:0-393 GCF_000164805.1 Carlito syrichta | reverse complement strand
CAAAGGAAAGAATGAAGGAAGGAAGAAGGGAAAGAAAAAAAAAGAAAGAGAGAAAGAAATCCAATCTCCTGCAAATCTTCTGCCATCAGTCCTTCACCTCTGGCCCCCCAGTATGTGAGGGTGCCCCAAGCTTGGCACCTTCTAGCCCCACTCCCTCAATGGCTTCCCAAGCGTTGGGGCAGAATTTTCTGAAGCTCTCCTGCTTGGTTCCTGATGGCTCTCTTCTCCGAGGGGAGAAATGTGCCCAAGAAAGGCTAACCCTCCGCCTCAGCAAAGAGGACCTTCTGCCAAGAAAGGCAAGGGACACATCCCTCACCCAGGAATATTGCTTCTCCCCAATCCCTATTTTCATGGCTCTAAAGTCAGTCACCATGTGAACACACCACATGCAGT
>NW_006991451.1:0-395 GCF_000164805.1 Carlito syrichta | reverse complement strand
CGCCTGAGCCCAGCAGGTGGAGTCCCCGGTGGCCGTGAACGTGCCC
This sequence comes from Carlito syrichta, assembly GCF_000164805.1. Taxonomy (NCBI): domain Eukaryota; kingdom Metazoa; phylum Chordata; class Mammalia; order Primates; family Tarsiidae; genus Carlito; species Carlito syrichta. The sequence continues at coordinate 349 of NW_006991451.1, read as the reverse complement.
CTGCACTCTGGCCTGGGCAACGGAGTGGGATTCTGACTCCAAATAATAATAATAACCATCACTGCCACCCTCACCACCCCTGCCACTCAGTGCAAGGAGTCATGCTCAGGGACGAGAGAGGAAAAGGCACTTTCCTGTTTGTCATTCACAGGAGGTTTCAAAGGTGGCACTGGGTACATATGTCTCATTCTGTCAGTCACGCACCCCTGAAGGCCTGCCTCCACCATCCACAATCATGCACTATGGCAAAGATGTGTGTGAGCTCATGGAATAGATAGCCCCAAGATATGGTGGCCGTCAAGCACAGAGCGATCAAGGTGGTACTGCAATGCCATGGCCAGCCCAGGTT
>NW_006991450.1:0-878 GCF_000164805.1 Carlito syrichta | reverse complement strand
TCTGTTATGGGTGACCCAGTAACTGGCCTTCACGTTAATGGATGCCCCAGTGAAATGCTCTCTCTGTGATGGGTGTCATAGTGAATGTCTCTCCTCTGAGATGGTGTTCCCAGTGATTGTCTCGCCTCTGTAAAGGGTGCCATGGTCACTGGCCCACATCTATAATATGAGGACCAGTGACCAGCACTTCTCTCTGATGGGTTTCCCAGTGACTGGCCCTCTGTTAAGGGTGCCCCAATTCCAGGCCTTCCTTTTGGTCAGTGCCCCAGGGACTGACCCTGATCCATTAAGAATGCCCTCATTATGACCTACTCTGTGCTGGATGTTACTGTTACTTTCTTCCATCTCTGATGGGTGTCCAAACGACTGGCTCTCCTTTATGATGGTTGCCCCAGTGACTGATCCTCTTCCATAAAGGGTGCACCAGTGGTTGGGCCTCCTCCTTATTGGGTGCCTCAGTGACTAGCCCTCTATTGTGGGGACACCAATCTTTAGGTCTCTTCTATTACTGTTGCAAAACTGATAGGTCCTCATGCATAATGATTGCCTGAGTGACTAAACCTACCTTGTGAAGTTTGTCCCACTGACTGGCCTTCCTCGTAATGGTTGCTCAAGTAACTGTCGCCCCAACCACAGTGCCTCCAAGATAGTTTGTGCTCAAATGACTGGTCCCCCTCCATAATGGAAGCCCTAATGACTATCACTCCCTTATGATTAGTGCCCCAGTTACTAGATCTACTCCATAATTGATGACTCAGTGACTGTCCTTCCTCCCTAATGTGTCCCCAGTGACTTGGTATCCTGTGTGACTGTTGACTCAGTGGCTGTTCCTCCTCTGTGATGGGTGCCCCGATGACTAGTCCTCTTTTATAATGGGT
>NW_006991449.1:0-411 GCF_000164805.1 Carlito syrichta | reverse complement strand
TGCTGATGTTTCTCTTTTCCAGCCCCTGGTGTGGGTCAGAAGACACAGGCCTTGCCAATGCTGGCTCTCCAGCCGGTGCCAGCACGTCTGAAGATCTGGGGCCTGCTCTGGAGCCAGAGCTGCCTGCAGCGCTTGGTCTCTCACCTGCTATAGAGCCAGCGGCAGGGCCGGCTCCAGCACCAGGGGAAAAGTGTCCGCCTGTGAGAGAACGTGAGGTAGAGTCAGCTCCAGACGCCCCCCCACCTCTGTCCTGGGCCTACAGAAAGCACGCGCAGTGAGGAAGTGTCTAGCCTCATGGTGTTCCCCCACAAGGTGCTGGCCGAGATGGTGACTTAGGGACACAGTGAGCTACTGGGCTCTACAGGGTGGGCGGGACATGCTGCACTTCCCTGACCCCAGTCTTATGGCCTT
>NW_006991448.1:0-413 GCF_000164805.1 Carlito syrichta | reverse complement strand
CTCCCAGCTGTAGCAGCCTTGGCCTTCTGGGCCCCGGCAAACCGTTCCCTGGGTTTCTGAGAAGCCGGAATGACAGACGCACATCACCAGGCCCAATCATTTTGGATGGAGGATAGAGATGAGTCTCACTGAGGTTCCTGGGCAGGTCTTGGTCCACGGGCTTGGGATAGCCACTGGCCTACATTTCCCAAAGCGCTGGAATGACGAGTCTGGGCACCAGAAGTTGGGGCTGGAAGATGCCGAACTTGGGGGACCCTCACTTGTGGAGTTCAGTGGAGGAAAGAATGAGGGCAGAAGATTTGCAGGAGAATGAATTTTTCTTTTCTTTTTTCTTTCTTTCTTTCTTTTTTCTGTCTTTTCTTTCCTCACTAGGTGGCCCAGGCCACTATCAAACCACCCAAATTGGGTCATCT
>NW_006991447.1:0-414 GCF_000164805.1 Carlito syrichta | reverse complement strand
TTGTATTCTCAATCCACCCAGAATGAGGATGGATTGGAAGAAGTATACTAAATAATTCTTGTGTCTGGGCATAATTACATAAAAACTGTTCCCCACAAGTCCTGAAGAACTTCCTGTGCGGACAGTCTAGACCCCTGGAGGAGAAGCTCCTCTCCATGGAGGCTGCACCATGGCCTTCTGGTCGATCAGAAGCCATTTATTCCCAAGGCCTCTATCCCCTTCTCTGCCTTCACAGCACTCCAGGGCCAGGGGCACAAGGGTCTGACCTTAGGCCTAGTTGACACCATTCCTGGAGCCCTCACTCTGCTCTGGCTCCTGGTCCATCAGGGCAGAAGGGAAGTGCATGACTGTAGTTGGCATGGTGAATGGGACTGCATGAACAGTCATGCAGAGATGCAGAGGGCCAGACTAGGG
>NW_006991446.1:0-419 GCF_000164805.1 Carlito syrichta | reverse complement strand
ACCGCTTTGAGAAGAACACGTTGTTGTTGCCTCCTTCCTGCTGGTCAGGGGTGAGCGACAGATTCAATTTGTAGAAAGAAATAATTCGTAGAACTAGTGAATTTTAGTTATATTAAAAAACAGGAGAACCTTGTTTTAAAGATATAAAAACCATTCACGATATTGCTAATTATAACTGAAATGACCAAATGAAGAATTTTTACCATCTCACAATAATACCAATAACAATATTAATAAGTTGGTATGATGCCTTATACTTAAAGCATTTTTAGTAAATTATGTGAATTGATCCTCAAAGTAACACTGTACAGTAGACATGATTATTAGTTTCGTCATTATCATTACTAGTATTGTTACAACTTTAAACTACTGAAATCTCAGTTTACATAACTTCAAAATAACACTAAGTGATAGAGGTG
>NW_006991445.1:0-3045 GCF_000164805.1 Carlito syrichta | reverse complement strand
CACCATGACCCCAGAATCCCTATTTGGATGGGTGCTGAGGTGGGGTCTCCTTGTGAGACCTGGGCTGGCCTTGAGCTCATGGGTTACAACCATCCTCCTGTTTCAGCATCTCAGAGTGGTGGGATTCAAGGCATTTTCTGTGATGTCTGGCTTTCTGGTTCATTTTTGACAAAGGATCGAGGCCAGGCTCAGGGGCTCAACCTCGTAATCCCAGGACTTTGGGAGACCAAGACCAATGGCCGACCTGAGCCTGTGAGTCCGAGACATGCCAGGCAACTCAGTAAGACGTCATCTTTCCCTAAATCCCAAATGAGCTGGGTGTGGTGGCGCTCACCTGTCATTCTGGCTCCTTGGAAGGCCAGGGGAAAGGATCTCCGGAGCCATGCTGGCCAAGGCTGCAGTGGCTGGGAGCAAGCCAAGGCCTCCAGCCTGGGAGATGGAGTGGGACTCCAACTCAAAAAATAAAAAATAAAAGGAGAGAAAAGAAGAGCATTCATTTTGGTATCAAGTTGGGATCATCGTGAACAGACAGAGATCACTCGGAAAAGAGGCCACATCCATGGTCGTAGAGTTCCCAAAAGATGGTGGATTGGCAGACAATCGGTCTGTGTCTTTGGGATGCTGACGTTGGGGACCACTGGAGCCCAAGAGTTCCAGATCAGCCAGGGTCACATGGTGAGACCTTGTCACTCACCAGAATGCACTCGAATCGCACGTGGTGGTGCCTGCGGTCCCAGCTACACAGGACGCGGTGGCCTCTGTCCTAGGGCATGCCTTTGCATTGCTCCTGCTGACAGCACGTGTGAGTCCAGGTCGGGCACCGTGGCTTATGGTCATCAGCCCCTCACCCTTGGAGGATGAGGCAGGAGGTTGCCTGAGCCCAGTAGTTGGAGACTAGCCCGGATGAGGTGGCCAGACCTCGTCTGGATGAGAGGTCCCCCAAATAGAGTCAGGTGTGGTGCACCCAGGAGTCCTGGCTGCTCAGGGGTTGAGGTGGGAGGACCAACTGAGCCCCCAAGGTCGAGGTCCCAAAACCACGATCCAGCTGGCCAACCGACACTCCGGCAACAAAATATATGACTCCCACGTGCGTCATGATGGGGGACCAGGGTTCTACAGTTAAAGTTCCACGTGGGAAAGTAATGAATGAGTAATTGGGAGATGAAGAGGCCCTCCCCTTGCCCAAAGGTTGCAGACTGGGTGAAAGACTGCGATGTTGCTGGATGGTCTTGATCACTCTGCCCCCAACGGCCGCCCTAACTCATGGCCGTCTGTTCCATGTGCTCACACGTGACTTTGCCATGGGGCACAAGTGTGGAGGGTTGAGGCAGGCCTTCTGGTGCCCGTGGCCAATGTCACAGGACAGACATGCCAGTGGTCACCTTTGAAACCTCCCAAAAATGACAGGCCGGAAATTGCCTTTTCCTCTCCCATCCCTGAGTGTGATTTCTCGTGCTGGGTGGCAGGGGTGGTGATGGTGGTTGTGGTGATGAATTTTATTATTTGGGGTCAGAATCCTGCTCTGTCACCCAGGCCAGAGAGCAAGGTCACGGTCATGGCCACTGCAGACTCCACCTGCCAGGCTCCCGTGTTCCTCCTGCTTCTGCTTCTCTAGTGGCTGAAATCACAGGCCTGCCCCACCATGCCTGGCTACTCTTTGGATTTATTTTCGATAACTGAGATGATGTCTTGGTCTTTGTCTCATACTGGTGTCAAACCCACAGGCTCAGGCCATTCACTCACCTGTGTCTCCAAAGGGCTGGAATGCCAGGCTGAACCCCTGACACTGGCCTATGGTTGTGGTGGCGGTGGTGGTGGTAGTTATTATTATTCTGAGTTGGAGTCCCACTCTTTCACTCAGGCTGCAGTGCAGGGGCCCACCCTCAGACACTGCAGCCTCTACAGACTGGGCTCGGGTGATCCTCCCACTGAAGCCTCTCGAGTGCCCAGAAGGACAGGCATGTGCCAGCACACTCAGCTCATTATTTTGACTTCTTGTAGAGATGAGGTCTCGCCAAGGTACCCGGGCTACTAGTCTTGAAACAGGGACTCAGGTCATCCTCTTGCCTTGGAATCCCAGAGCACTGGGATGACAGGTGTGAGCCCCCATGCCCCACCTCAACACCCCCCTTGGGAACCCACCGTGTGGCCCACTCTCTTCCGATGACCCAGCACCCTTGGAGTACCTGGCTCAGGGGTGTGTCTCAACTGGGTGTCCTCCCTTCCTACTGCCTCATTTCCCAGGGTGAAGCAGCTCACTCTTCTCTGGGGCCATCGCTGTGAAAGGGAGAGAGTGACTCTCAAAAGTTCGAGGGGAGCGGGGATGGCCCGGCCATTCACACTTGTCTCCTTGGCACTTGGGGAGGCCAAAACGTGAAAATGGCTGGAATCAAGGAACTCGAGACCAGGCTGGACACCATAGCAAGAACCTACCTCAACCCCAAGCTATGGAGTGATCTGGAGAGGAAAGGGCCCTCCCTACTCCCGAAGTAGGCACACCGAGTGACTGGAACATGGACTGGCCATGGCATTGCAGGACCTCCTTGATCGCTCTATGCCCAATGGCCACCCTAACTCGGGCAGTCTGTTCTGTGAGCTCACACATGTCTTTGCTGTGGAGCACTAGTGTGGAGTGTGGAGGCAGGACTTCTGGGACATGTGGCCAAAGGCACGGAATGGACATCCCTGGAAGCCAACTTTTAAACTTTGAAACTGCCCACGATCGACAGGTGGGAAAGTGCCTTTTCCTCTCTCATCCCTGAGAGTGACTCCTCGCCCTCTGTGGCAGGAGTGGTGGTGGTGGTGGTTGTGATGATTATTATTTGGAGTCAGAATCCTGATCTGTATCCCAGTCCTTAGCGCAGGGGCAGGCTCCTGGACACCACGGACTCCACCTGCTGGGTCCAGGTAATACTTCTGCCTTGACCCAACTATTGGCTGGAACCACAGGCCTGTGCCACCATGCCTGGCAAATCTTTGGATTTATTTTTGATGGCCGAGATGAGATCTCAACCTGTGTCCTGGGCTGGTGTCAAATCCGCATGG
>NW_006991444.1:0-418 GCF_000164805.1 Carlito syrichta | reverse complement strand
TAATTAGATAGCCATGTGGCTAGCCAGCTGGCTAAACTAGCTAACCACCTAGGAAGCCAGTTGGCTAGCCTGCTCACGTAACACGCTGACTTAACTAGCTAGCCAGCTGGCTAGCCAGTTGACTTAGCTAGCTATCTACCTAGCCAGGCGTCTAGCCAGCTGTCTTAGTTAGCTGACATAACCAGCTAGACAGCCTTCTAGCCAGCTGACTTAACTAGTTAGCTACCTATGTATCCTGCTGGCTTGCAAGTTGACTTACCTACCTAGCTACCAAGCTAAACCGCTGACTAGCGAGCTGACTTAACTAGATGACTTAACTAGCTAGCCAGCTGGCTAAACAGTTTACTTAACTAGCTAGCTACCCAGCTAAACAGCTGGCTAGCCATCTGATTTAGCGAGCTGACTTAACTAGCTAGCC
>NW_006991443.1:0-2454 GCF_000164805.1 Carlito syrichta | reverse complement strand
GTCAGTCATTGGATCAACAATCACAGAAGAGTGTAAGTCACTGGGGAATATATTATAGAGGATAGCCTGTCACTAGGGCACCAGTCATAGAAGAAGTCCACTCAACTGGCCACCCATCAGAGAGGAGAGTCAATCACAAGGCACCCAAGAAAGAGGAGAACAGGTCAGAGTCTCCCATCAAAAAGTAGAAACAACCACTATTGCACATATCACAGATAAGAGCCAGTCATTGAGGCACCCATCGCAGAAGAGGGTTCAGTCATAGGGGCACCCATTAGGAGGAGCTCAGTCAATGGGGTTCCAATCATAGAGGAGTTCTAGTCCCTGGAGCAACCATCACAGAAGAGGCAAAGTCAGTGTGGTACCCATCACAAAGGAGGATCAGACACCGGGTCATTTTTCACAGAGGACGCCCAGTCATTGGGACATCCATCACCAAGGAGTGCCAGTCATGAGGGCAATCATCACAGAGGAGGGGCAGTCACAAATTATGCACCACAGAAGAGGGCTTATCATTGTGGCATGCACACATAGGAGGGCCACCGATCATGGACAAGGATCAGTCTTTGTGACATGCATTGCAAGGGAGATCTGTCATTGGGGAACCTGTCACAAGGTCACCCATCACAAAGGAGGCCTGGTCACTGTGTGACCCATTATTGAGAAACCCCAATAAGCAGGACATCAATCCAAGAGGCAGGTTGGTCCATAAGGGATGAGTACAAGTCACTGGAGCACAAATTACAGGGAAGACCCAATTCCTGGTGCACACATAATGGATGAGAGCCGGTCTCTGGGGACAAATCACTGGGGCACACATAACTGAAGAGAGTCAATCATTGAGACAACCATAAGAGAGTAGAGCCAGACATTGGGGCACCAGTCACATAAAAGTGTTAGTCACTAAGGCACCCATAATGGATGAGATCTTGCCACAGGGGCACATTTCACAGATGTGGGCCAGTCACTGGGGCACCAATCACAGAGGATGGCCAGTTACTGGGGAACCCATCACAATGAAGCTCCAGTCACTGAGGCACATATAATAGAACAGGGCCAGACAATGGGGAGCTCATCACAGAAAACGTCTACTCACTGGATCACCCTTCACAAGTCACTGAGACAACCATCACAGAAAAGAGTCAGTAACAGAGAAAGTCCAATCACTAGGGAATCCACTACAAAGGGGAATAAGTCAATGAGGCATACATCACAGATGAGGACTAGTCACTGAAGCAACCATCATAAATGAGGACCAAAAAGCCGGACTCGGTGGCTCAGCCTGTAATCCCACACCTTTGGGAGGCTGAGGTGAGTGGATTGCCTGAGCCAGCGGGTTCGAGACCCGCCTGGGCAGCGAGACCTCATCTCTACAATAAATAATGATAATAAAAAAATCAGCCGGGGGTGGTAGCGCATGCCTGTAATTCCAGCTACTTGGAAGACTGAGGTGGAAGGATCGCCGGAGCCCAACAGGTGAGGATGCGGTGACCGGGAGCGGCCACTGCACTCCAGTCTGGGTGACACAGTGAGACTTCAACTCAAAAAACATAAAATAAATAAATAAAGGAGGACCAGTTACTGTAGCTCCCATTAGGGCGGTTCAGTCAATGGGACTCCAATAACAAAGAGGGCTTGTAAATGGGGCAGTCATCACAGAGGAGGTAAAATCAGCATGATGTCCATCATAGAGGAAAAATCAGTCACTGGGACATTTTTGAAATATGAGCGTTAGTCAATAAGTCACCCAGTATAGAGGATGCCCAGTCACTGAGACATCTCTCACAGAGGAGAGGCAGTCACTGGGACACCTCTTATGCATGCCCATTCAGAGTATGGCTTGTCTTTGGGACATACAATTTGTAGGATGGAGAGTCAATCTGGCACCAATCACAGTGAAGACCCAGTAAATGTAGCTCCTATTATGGAGGTGGCCCATTAATGGGACACTCATCATAGAGGAGGTCTAGTCACTAGGCTATTTATTATTGGTGAATTCCAGTCACTGTGACATCTATTACAGAGGAAGTCCAATAACTGAGGCACCCATCATAAAAGAGGGACAGTTACTGGTTCACCCATGACAGAGGAATGCCAATCACTGGCGCACATATTATAGAGGAGGGTCAGTCACTGGGGGCACACATCACAGGAGAAGACTACCCATTGGAGCACACATCAGAGAAAACCAGTAACAGAGACAACCATCACAAAAGATAGCCAGTCACTGGGGCACCAATCACAGAGAAGAGCCAGTCACTGGGGTCACAAATTACAAAGGAGAGAAAATCAATGGGGCACACACCACAGAGGAGGGTTAGTCAGTAGGGCTCCATCATAAAGTAGGGCTCCTCAATAGGGTACCCATTAGGAGACAGTCTGTCAGTGGGACTCCAATCACTGATGAGGACCAATAACCAGGGCATCCATCACAGAGGAGGTAAAATTCAGTGT
>NW_006991442.1:0-539 GCF_000164805.1 Carlito syrichta | reverse complement strand
CAACCTGGCTGGCCAGCTGCCTAGCACGTTAATCATCTAGTTGATTAATCAACTGGTTAAACAGCTGGCTAACTAGTTAAGTTACCTCGTTAAATCAGCTGGCTAGTCAGCTCGCTAGCTAGATAAAAAGTTAGTTAATTCAAATGGCTAGACAGTTGTCTGGCTATTTATTTCAGCTAGTAAAGTCAACTGGCAAGCTAGGTAGCCAGGTAGTAAGTCAGCTAGTTATGCCAGCTAGCTAGCTAGTTAAGTCAGCTAGTTAAGTCAGCTAGCTAGATAGGATGCTAGCTAGTTATTTCAGCTATTAATGTCAGCTGGTTTGCTAAGTAGCTAGAGAGTTAAGTCACCTAGTTAAGTCAGCTGGCTAGCTAGCTAAACCAGCTAGTTAAATCAGCCGGCTAGCCACCTGTCTAGATGGGTAGTTAGCTAGTTAAGACAGCTGGCTAGCTAGCTGGCTAGCTAGTTAAGTCACCTAGTTAAATCAGCTCACTAGCCAGCTACTTAACTAGAAAGCTAGGAAGTTAAGTCAACTGGCAAGT
>NW_006991441.1:0-433 GCF_000164805.1 Carlito syrichta | reverse complement strand
TCTGTTCCATATCAATCAAATCCATTTTATTCCACACCATTTGTTTCCTTTCTATTCCATTCCTCTCCATTCCATTCTGTTCCATCCTTCTCCTTTCCATTCCATTCCCTTCCTTTCCATTCCATTTCTCTCCATAACATTTCATTCCATTCCTGTCCATTTCATTCCATTCCATTCCATTATTCTCCTTTCCATTTTTCTCCATTTCATTTCACTCCATTCCATTCCAATTCTCTCCATTCCATTCCATTCCATTCCTTTCCATTCCATTCCATTCCTCTTCGTATTCCTCTCCATTCATTCACCTCCATTCCATTCCATTTCTTTCCATTTCATTACATTCCTCTCCATTCCATTCCATTCAATTCCATTCGAATTTCTCTCCATTCCTTTTCGTTCTATTCTATGCCATTCCTCTACATTCTATTCCTGT
>NW_006991440.1:0-501 GCF_000164805.1 Carlito syrichta | reverse complement strand
AACTGGGACTGCAGCTACAAGTCACCTCACCTAGACAATTTTTTTATTTTTCTGTAGAGACAAGGTTTTGCTATGTTGCTGGTCTCAAACCCCTGGGCTCAAACAATCCTTCAGCCTTGGCCTCCCTAAGGACTGGGATTACAGGTGTGAGCCACTGTGCCCAGCCCTTCTCTTTCTTTCTTGGCAGATATTGTTATGTACTGATCGATCAGTTCTTTCTCTCCGCTAAATATTGAGCAATGGCTCTCAAATTTTTGTTATATCACCTGAGAACTTGGTGAAAACATACAGAAGCCCAAGCCCTATCCTATTTCAATAAATCAAAGCCTCTGGGTGACTCTAACACACTCCAGAGCTTGAGAACCATGGCCTCGCAACACATGGCTTGCAGCCTTTCAACCTCCACTTTGCCAATGTCATGAAAGACTTCATCATCTACAGTGATGATGCAGTCATTACCAAGCCCTTGAATACCTTGACCTCTTCACTCTCAGTGACCTT
>NW_006991439.1:0-883 GCF_000164805.1 Carlito syrichta | reverse complement strand
CCATTAGGGGAGGTTAGGCTTGGAGGGTGTCAAGCTTGGGGGACCCTCATATGTGGGCAGGGCAGGAGGGGGAAAGACTGAGTGCAGAAAGTTTGCAGGAGAATAGATTTCTTTCTTCCTTCTTTATTTATTTATTTATTTATTTATTTCATTCTTTGTTTTCTTTCCTCACTATGTTGAGCAGGATTCTCTCAATCCTCCTGAATCTGGCCATCCTCTTGACCTGAAGCTCCCAAACTGCTGCAATCACATGCTTTCACTTCGGTCGGCATCCTGGTCTTCCTGCCTAGTCTTTAACTCTGGGCCAGAGGTGATCCTCCTGCCGAGAACTGCCCTCACCCATGGTTTTCTGGGGTTGTTTGGGGTTGAGGTGGGGAATTGCTACGGTGTCCAGACTAGTCTTGAGCTCCCAGGCTCCAGCCATCTTTCTGTGTCGGCCTCCCCAAGTGCTGAGGGGACAGGCATGAGTCGATCAGATATCCCCACCCCCCTGAAAATTTGAGAGTCATGCCCTCCCTTTCCCCGAGGTGGCTTCTGGGAGGAACGAATGGGTCCACCCTGGGGAACTATGTGGGCTGAAGTGTGGGCATCCCAGTGGAGACACCCTCCTGAGATAAGTGCTCCACATGGGGAGAGCTCAGCAGGTGAATTCAGCCTCCCTCTGCATGGTCTCGGCTCATCAGAAGGGAGTGGGCCTCGTCCTCAGACCCTGAGTGGGGTGTGGATGCCAGATGCAGGGGCTCACACAAATCAACCCAGTGAACAGGGAGGCCATGGTGAGAGCATGGCCTAAGCCCCCAAGTTCGAGACCAGCCTAAGGACCTTGGTGAGAAATCGTCTCTACAAGAAGTCCAAAAAATTAGCTGAATGTGGTGGTGCAAGC
>NW_006991438.1:26517-29368 GCF_000164805.1 Carlito syrichta | reverse complement strand
CCCAAGAGTGGGTCCCAGAAGGTGACTGCATCCTCCAGCAAGGACCAGAAGCCTGGCCTGAACAATGGCCTGAGTGCTGCCCAGAGCACTGAGCAGCGCACTGGAGTCTGACTCCCCATGCCTGTGGCCCTCCCTGTGTATGAGCTCCTGCCTGTCTCTGCACCCGCAGTGGGTTTTGCCTGTTCTCTGTCCCACCTCCCCCATGTGCCTAGCCCAGAGCATGTGACTATCTAACTGGCCCTCATTCGTCCCTTGTCCTGTCAGATCCCCTGAGCAAGACCCTCGCGTCTGCCAACACCACTGCCTTGTCCGCTTTCTACCTGGGTTTCTGAGCCCATCAGGGGAGATGCCAGGGGCCGGAATGTGAACGAGGGCTCCATCATGGAACCAAGCCCCGCCTTCCGCTAATTCCACCTTCCACTCATTGCGGGAGCTGTGGCGCGGGGCTGCTGAGGTCATCCCCCCTTGTGTCCTGCCCCAGCACACCTCTCCGTTGGCCTTCACTCCCATTTCTGATGTAGTCTGCAGGGAGCAGAGTCACCAAGGGCCCTGTAGACTCATGGGGTGGATGGAATCCCTCCTGTGTAGGTTCCCAGATGAGTGCCTGCCCCGACCCCCACCCACAGACAGTCCTCCCCAGACTGTCGGCCAGCCAGAGGCCAACGTCTCATGGGTGCTTCATGCGTTGCCCATCCCATGTGATCCTCCCACCTTACATCCCCCAGGCTCCTATCCCTCTCCATCCTGTGACCCCTGTAGGGACAGACTTTAGGCTGGTTCCTGCCACCAGGTCCCATATCCGGTCGGAGCAGCTGACTCACTTGTCAGCCCCCTTCACCTGTCAGCTCTTCCACCCACTTCCTTCCCTGAGCTGCCCACTTGGGGGACCCACCCATCTGCTCTCCAGGGCCGTGACCCTCACTGCCCTGCACTCCTCCTCATGGGGTGACTTTGCTTAACCCATGAGCCATCAGCCACCTGCTGGACAACTCGCAGAATAAAACAGGGGCCCCTCAGCCTGTGGCTAGCCCCATGGATCTGACCAGGACAGGTCCCAGGGGATGGGGCCAGACCCACAGGCTGCCGCTCATCTCATGCTGATGTGAGACAACTCTGATGAGAGCCCATGGGTCTGGCCCGGGTCCCACTTTGTCCCTACCCACTCTTCCAAGTTCTCCGTAGCTCTGGACTCATGGTTTCCGAGGCTGGCCCTTAGAGGAGCAGGGAGGAGTTTCCACCCCGGGAAGGAGATGGATCCCAACTGGGGAGACAAGCCCTCTCTTTTCTAAAACATTGTCCATCCCCGAGAAGAGCTGGGTGGAGGGCAGAGCACTCACTGTACAACCCCGAGGCGATCTGTCAATTTATATATGTCCATGTCTTCGTGCAGCCGTGCTCGGTGTCCCTGCAACCCAAGTGGGCCAGGTGAACAGTCAGGGTAGGAGTGGGAACAAGTGTGATGGACGACCCTTCCCTCTTATATTGCAAGGGATCCTGGCCAGGGTTCGGCTGGAGAGATCAGGCCCCGCCTCCCTGAAGGAACGACTGACCTGCACCTGCTCATAATTAGCAATAATAGCCAATCTCTCCTTGGTGGATAGTAGGGTTTCTTCATTCTCCTCCTCATCCATCCTGCAAGACAAAATGACTCTCAGAGTCCACAGCATGCAAAAATGTCCTAGGACACCCTGAGCTGCTCCTGCTGGACTACCAGAGGCTGGGTGAGCCTAGGTTCCCCCAACCCCGCTGGGAGGGGGTCTAAGACCCAGTGGCCCTATCCATGCCCAGGCCTCTGGAGTCCCTGTTTCTGTTCCTCAGGGGTGGGACCTTCCCTGAGGACTTGAGAACCAGGGAACCTGGAAAAGTGAGAGCCATTATCCCCGAGATGGGTACCCACCTGTCCAGCAGGATGAATGGCATCCACTAACCAAGAAGGAAGGGCTCTGATGGTTCGGGAACCCGGAGGTCACCCGGCCTCAGGGACCACAGGTCTCTGTAGGATCTTCCTCGCAGGATCCTTCTGGGACCACGAAAATACCGTATGTTCTGCAGGAAACAAGAAAGCTCATGATTGCTCCATACTACTGAAGTCTTAATTAAGTATTCACTGTGGCCAGTGAATTTGCTTATAGATCCTCCCCCCACAGAGTGGGAAGGGTTTGGTAGGGAAAGGATGGTCTCCTGCCTCCAAGGCAGCCTCTGTGTTCATGGAGACCGGTCTCATGTGGAGGGAAAGCGATTTCGCTGTTGTACGCTGTCAGTACAGAAAGAGGCTTCATTTTCCCAGTTCACCCAAAGGAACACATGACTGTTGGGAGCCAACATCTATAGCTACATGGCTGAGGCCTGTAAAGGCGCATCTGGAAGATCACCTCTGACATAGGATATCAGTTATACCTATAATATTGGCGTGTGATTAGTGACCAGTGTGCATACATGGCAGTAAAACTTATAAGTAAATCTCAATACACCTGATGGAAAGTGCATAGCAGAATTATTTCTCTCTGTCTTTCTAAGTTTTACTTCTTTCTAGATATTTTTTAACTTCTATTTCCTGGTAGACTGGGTAGTCAGCTCTTGTTCCCGAAAGCTGTTTCCCCTAGGGCTAAGATTAGAAACTAAATTACCATGATAGTTTTGTTGCCCTGCCCCTAGCCAGGTAGAACGTTTTCTTTTGTTTTGTTAATTACCGAAACTCTGTCTGCTTCAGCCCATGGCTGCCATCTTGGCAGCCCTGCATTTCCTTGTTCAAGAGTGTGACAGCTACTATTTGATTTTTAGAGTAGACTTGTTAGGATAAAATATATACATATACACTCACAGCTGCGTGAATCTATGCTTGCTGTTTTGT
>NW_006991438.1:3118-26215 GCF_000164805.1 Carlito syrichta | reverse complement strand
GCAGATCTCGTGGTGGTCTGTGATGCATAGTTGTAAAGCACGAAACTTTGTACGCCCCCAGTGAGTGATTATCACACTGCTGGAGGGTATAGAAAATGGTATATAAGTGGAAAAGGTTTGAATAAAATTGGCTCCAGTCCTGATCAGACTGTTTCCCAGAAGAACTGCCTCCGAGTGGTCTTCTCGCTGTCCAGATTCTCTGGTGCGGGTCCTAACCCACCCTTGGTCAGTGCTGGTCACCGACAAGGATGTCCTCCACTACAGGCAAGTATAAAGCATTTTCCACCTGTGGATCTCATCTTTGTGTGGTCTGCTTGTACTATGGCACAAGTCTTGTGGAATACCTCAGTTATGCTGTGACCCACTCTTCTCAGAGAAGCTCCACTGTCTCGGTGATGTACACTGTGGTCACCCCCATGCTGAACCCCTTCATCTACAGTCTGAGGAACAAAGATGTGAAGGGGGCCCTGGGAAGACGCCTCAGAAAATCAGCCTTCTGACCACAGTGAAGCCCTGGTTCAGAACTAAGTGGACATTGTGGTACCTAAGGCCATATTGTGACTGTAAATATCTTGGCTCTTTTTTCTCTTCTTAAAGACATATTTCATTTTTCTATTTCCAAAGCACCCATGACTTGATTTTTATTTGTTTCTATATTTGTTTCTCTAAAACTTGTTGGGAGCCGGCCATGGAGGCCTACTGAGCATTAGGGATCAGGAAGGGCCATGGACCCTGAGATTACTAGGTTGTGTTCGGGAGCCGTTGACCCCATTTTCCTCCTCCTTTTACCATGTAGCACAAATAACCTAAAAGAACTCTGCTGACCTGAGCTGAAGGCTCTGTGACGGTGACAGGCATGGCTCACTCTAGAAACTCATTGTTCCTATTTCCCATAAACTGCGGTTTCGGCTTAGGTGTTAGATATAATTCAAACTCAGGTCACATTTGGGAGCCTTTTACATGGTACAAGCCTCTTTATACGATTTTAAACTATATTTGTAGAATTAGTATATACTTATGGAGAGCTGTTTTCAGCTTTTCAATGGTATAGGTGATTATCAAAAGTTATCAGAAATGGCCCAGCCCAAACTTTGGGCTGGGCCACATTCCTGAGGACCCAGTATGTACTTTGAACTGGACTGCATTCTTTTAGGCTGGATTTAGCTACAGTGAGTGTAGGGTTTTTCTACCTATTATAGAAATTGAACTTATTTTATTCATAGAAAGTATTGTAGAATAGGTCATGCTACATCAGGGAATTGTGTTAGTTCAAGCATGACCAATCATGATATTTTGAGATTTAATAAGAATACAGTTAACTTTAGAAATTTCATTGTCTTCATTTTCTACTATTGTGGTTTTGGCCTTAGTACATTTACATTTTATATTTGGGTTTTATTTTTAGAAGCTTTTTTGATGATGATCAGTTTTATATATTAGGATCAGGAATTAGAAACTTTCATAGAAATTAGGATAGATATATAGGACTTTAGAATAGCCATTTTGTTAAGAGATTGTAGTCTATTGTTCCAAAAAGTGGCCCACCATAAACCTTGGACTGGGCCACATCCTACAGAGCCCAGCGTGATCTTTGGACTGGGCCACATTCTTTAGGAATTGGTTTAAGCTATAATTAAGAGCTTCCATAGCATTGTGTAAGTAGTATTAGCATAGAATAGAAGGTAATAAAGTTTAAGTTAGTCATCATGGGTATTGCGTGAGCTTTAGAAGTTATTGATTATCAGAACATCATTAGGCTAGTAGGGATTGTTGCACTGCTTTTGAAGAGCATTAACTAGCAAAGGGAACAATAAGACAATCTTGGGGTTTGTCCTTCCTCATACCTGAGAAAACATCTGGTGGGTGGGGGATGCCCCTCCTGCACCTGGCTTCGTGTTCACGTGAAAGACTTGTGAGACTGTGTAAAATCTGGGGATAAACACCAGCTGTAACTTTCAATAAACGACTTCTGCTCATTTCACTGAACAGTTGTCCACTTTCTTTCTTCTCTTTCTTCCTCTTTATATCTATCTCTTCTCTTTCTTTTCTCTTTACTTCTCCAGAATAATCACTGACACTGCCACACCGTCCAAGGGACCTCCTAAATCTCCCCAAAACTTGCAGGGGCTGGCCCCCCGAAACAACTCTCTCAGTAATTTCTTTTTACCTTTTTGCACATTGCCTTTAATATTTCCTCTTTGGTCAGTTGTCTTACAATCATTCCTGAGATTTCAAACTTGACATTTAAAGCATTTTTCATACCAAGTGCTGACATGTTTTTTCAAAAATTACCCTATTGCATTTTACTGTTCTTCACTTTAATTCAGTTGTGTTCTTGCTATCTCTGGAGGAAATGCAATGAAAATTATACAAGAGTCAAAGCAAAGTGCTTTCTATATACTCTGCTGGATGCTTTATATGTGTGGCTTTGATTAATTGTAAAAATATTTTTAAGGTATTTTTTCTTTTTTCCCTGTTTTCTTTTAAAATGTGGGGTACAGGTCAGGTTTAGGCACATAAGTGGTCTGTGTACAGGTGAAGTTTGGGCCTCTCACTGGTCCTCAATTCCCCTAGGTGTTTTTCTTATCTACCTCACTTCTCAAAGGAAGCGATTGAGTAGCAATAGCCTGCAACCTGGAATCTAGCAGGAGTCCACACTTCTAATTTTGCTGTCCTGCTCTTTTGTAATCACACTATGTGATTTTCAACATGAAAGTGGGAATCTACATTTGAAAGCTGATTTGTTTATGTGACTTATAATGATATACTTCCTGCCTAGAATAACTTTGAGATGTTGCTTTATTTCTTCTGATCTTTGCATTTAGACTTCCATCCTTATTGCCTTCTGTCATTCCTTCTTATCTTTTTTTCCTTCATTCTCTCATTCTTTCCTTTTCTCCTTCCTCTTGGCTATTTTATTGGTGAATGTTAACTTGCTCCTTTTCTTTTAATGGCAGAATAATATTCCAGTGTATGTGTAAACTGCAAGTTTGTATCCCTTTATCCATCGATGGCTATTTTAGTTATTTCCATTTTTGGACTATTGAGAATTGTGTTGCCATGAACATGATTGCAAATTTATTTGATGCTTATTTTCAGTTATTTGGGAAATATACCTCACAGCAGGACTGCTGTATTATGTGGTAATTGTATGCTTAACTTTTTGAGGAAGTGCCAAAATGAGTTTTATAGAAGCTGGCACATTTTACATTTCCAGCAAGCATATGAGAGTTTTAATATCTTCATACTTCACCAAAACGTACTTTACTTTTTAAAAGAATCCTAGGTATGAAGTGGTATCGCATTGTTCTTTTGATATGCATTTCTCTAATGACTAATTGAATATCTTTTCATGTACTTGTGGATAATTTGTGTATCTTCTGTGTAGAAATGTCTTTTCAAGGCTTTGCTCATTTTGTAATTATGTTGCTTGTACTTTTGTTTCTGTAAGGGTTTTATATATATTCTGAATATTAGACCCTTAAAAGATAAATTCTGCATGTTATGTTTTCATATTTCAAGGTATAAAGTTTATTATTTTTACCTATCCTCATTATAATATATAATAAATCTCCAAATTATTTCTTCCATGTAACTGAAAGTTTGTATCTTTTGACCAAGATTTACCCAGTCCTCCCACCCTTCAGTGTTTGGTAGCCACTACTTTACAGTCTATTTTTTTTTTTTATTTTAAAGATGTGGTATACAATTCAGGGTTAGGTATACAAATGTCCATTATGCAGATACCCTTGTTGATGAGGTGTGCCCCCACTTCCCTGACAGTTTCCCACTACTGCCAATCCCACCGCTTTCCCCTGGCATTTTCACCTACTGCCAATCCCTTTCTTATAGTATTATGATAATTATTCAAGATCTGCTTATGAGTGAGAAATTGTAGTACTCAGCTCTTTGTTTCTGTGATAGATCATTTAGTATTATAGACACCATCTAAGTTGCTGCAAAGTTCATAATTCTATCCTTCTTTATGGCTATGTAATATTCCATTGTGTATATGTACCACATTTTTTACCCAGTCCCTTTTTTGATGGGCAGCATGAGTGGTCCATATTTTTTTCTATTGTGAATAAAGCTGCCATAAACATGTGTGTGTAGATATCTTTTTCATAGAGTGATTTTAGTTCCTCAGGATATATTCCCAGTCGGGGGTTTGTGGGGTCATATCATTGCCCAGATTAATATTATTGAAGTTTTCTTCTAGTAGTTTTATGATTTCTAGTCTTACATTTAAGTACTTAATGCATTCTAAGGTGGTTTTTTTTGAGTCAGGGTCTCACTCTGTCACCCAGGCTGAAATGCAGTGGCATGATCATGGCTCACCACAGCCTTGACCTCTTGGACTCAAGTGATCCTACCACCTCAGCCTCCTGAGTAACTGGGACTTCAGGCATGTGTTACCATACTCAGATAATTTATTTTCATTTATTTTTATTTTTTGTAGAGATGTTGCCTAGACTGGTCTTGAACTCCTAAATTCAAACAATCCTCTTTCCTTAACTTCCCCAAATGCTGGAATTACAGGAGTGTGTCATTGCACCTGGCCATGGATTCTTTTCTGGGCTCTGCATTCTGTTCTATTGTTTTTTGCATGTGTTTTTACACCTGTAACCATGATCCATTTTCTTAATAAGGTATTTTGGTGCAAACAAGTTTTAAGTTTTAAGTCCAATATGTCTATTTTTTTTCTTTGTCATGCTTTCAATGTTATATCTAAAAATCTATTGCCAAATCAAGAATAATGAAGATATTTCTCTATGTTTTTCTTCTAAGAGTTTTATAGTTGTACATATTATATTTAAGCTGTTGGTTCATTTCTGAGTTAATTTTTTAAAATGGTGTTAGATGGTTTCCAAATTATTTTCTTTGCAATGAGTTTGTTCATGGAAAGGTTTATGTACCTCTGAAACATCCCATTAACAATATCCACTTGGCAATGGCATGTGTTATTTATTTATTCCTTATGGCTGTCTAAATGGTAGTAGTTAGAGAGAGCATTCCATTTACAAAAAGAAGGTCAGAAAGGCAAGGTTACACTTGAGTGGCCCTACTCATAAGCCTTAAGTCCTTGGTTTAGCTCTCACATCCTAATGAAAGTCCTTCCCAACTTCAGACCCCTATGCATGATAAATAAGACTTCATAAGACACTGTATGCATTATTTCTGGCTATGTTCCATGGGAATCAGAGTCTGAGAGGACTGAATTGCAGGAACAATTTTAGACATGATCTTGTCACAAACATTTGTGAAGAGAATGAAAAAACCATCTTGGACAGCAAAAGAAGCTTGGCCAAGAGGCAGTCATAGCAAAGATGCAGATGACTCCATAAGGAGTTCCAAAACTAAAATGGCCCTCTGAGAGTTCTGCTGAGTAAGACTAAAGTGGCTGGGACTTTCTGTACCCTCGGACTCAGACATTAGACTTTGAAAGTGACTGCCTCTGAGAAGAGGGTGTTTTTATTTGGGTACTCTAGAAAGTAGATGCCAAGATTTTTTTAAATTAAGGTCTAACTCTGTCACCCACATTGGAGTGCAGTGGCATGACCATGGTACACTGCAGCCTCAACCTCATGGACTTAGGCATTTCTCTTGCTTCAGCCTCCTGAGTATATGGGACTACAGATGCACCCTACCATGTCCAGTTAAGTTTTTTATTTTTATTGTAGAGATGACATCTTGCTGTGTTCTCAGGCTGGTCTCAAATTCCTGGACTCAAGTAATCCTCTCATCTCAGCTTCCTAAAGTGCTGGGATTACAGACATGAGCCACCACACCCGGCCAAGATATGTTTTGGTATACAAGAAATAAAATGGGATAAAATCCTGTGAAGAACAATGAGGAAAATACAATAATCAGGAAGAAACTTTTGACTGAAATGCACATCTGATATCAGAAAAATGAGAAGGGGGCAGAAGGAGGGTGGTGTAGGAAGAGTCGTAGGTTATAGTCCAATGATACAAAAGTTCAAACAGGCTGATGGGGAGTGCTTGGACCAAAGACACACAAATCCACATCCTGTATGGAAGAGCCTGTGGTAATACCCATGCCATGTTCATTTTTGGGTGGGAGAACTACCCGGGCGAATGTGGACCCAGTATGGACATGCTGGTGGATCCAGTGGGGTACAAAGTAGGGCTGATCGCCAGCTATACTCTTTGCAGAAGATGAGCTCTGAGAAACATTTCCATGGCAACTGCAATCCACCACTTACATACACAGATTTCTCCACAAGGATGGGGAACTACGTTTTCTATTGTTACAATGGCCTTTTGTCATAAGGGGAATCTGAGGAGAAAGAAGCTAAAGAGACCCACCACAGCCTTCATTATTACAGTTGTCTCAAGATTCCAACAATATTTACACTTTCTTTTATTACACTTCCTAAATAACCTTCACCCTCACCTACCACATCAACAGGAATTGATGAACTACCAGGTAGTATTATCCAAACCTTCATTCCTGAGAGGTCAGAAACTTTAGTGATTATATATTTCTGAATCTGAGATTGCTGCCCGTGTCCACTCACAGTAGCAATACAGTCAAGGTGTACTAAGATCCAACCACGTGGATCATTTGTGACTCACACATGTTCCTCTCTGGCACCACAGTGTAAAAGCAGCCAAACCCTACTGATCAGGGCAATAATTCCAATACAGATGATGATCCAAAATCTGGCACGTTTACATAATGGAATATTATTCAGTTATAAAAAAAGAACTAAAGTCCTGATTCATAAGACAACATGGGTAAACCTTGAAAACATGCTATACATCCACATATCCTATACAGGCATAAAGTAGAATGGTGCTGTCTAGAGTTAGGGAGAGAGGGAAATGATGAAGAGTGACTGCTACTGAGTGCAATGTTTTCTTGGTAGATGATGAAATTATTCTAATATTAGATGAAGGTGGTTGCACGATTCTGTGAATACACAAGGAATCATTGAATTCTATGCTATAAATGGGTGAATTTATAGCATGTCAACTAGAGTTCAAAACAGCAGGTTTAAAAAAAGGGAGGGTTGGTTTTTCTTTTGCCTGATGTTCCCTGGACGTGAGGACTCCAAAATTACCTGGCCACAGTGTTAGCTCATAGGTAAATAGGTAAATCTCACAATGTTTCCTGTGAGATTGAACAGCTTTTGAGAACCAGGAACCATGAACCTGCTGAGCCTAGAGTTGTGGGTGTTGGACTTACAATATTCTCTAGTGGGTTGTTGAAAGTGATGGTTAGTGGGATCACTCCTGCTTCAACTCTTTGGTTCCTGGACCCATGTATTGTTTTCTCCTGAGGAGATTGGCACCATACAGAGTTCTCCAATTTAACATTAATGCATATACAGTACTGCATCTTGAAGAATGGCACGCAATCCTTGCAAAATGCTGTCTTGAAACTTGCACTTCGACTGTCTTTACAAAGACTCTATTAAACTGGTTGTTTCTGGATGGGGAGATGTGTGAAATGTTCCATGGATCCTATATTCACAGACTCCTGTCCCACACTTCTCTCACTATGAGGTACGACCACTGGTGAGATGCTATATTTTATGAAATTTCATGCCTATGGATCAGGAACTCTGCAAGACTCATATGTTGGTAATGGAGGTCTTGAAGGTAGGAAACAAAAATGATATCTGGAATAGTTATCTAGACTTGCGAGGATAAACTGCTGGTCTTTCCAAGTAGAAGGAGCTTCATGTGGTCAACTTGGCTGGTTAGTCTTCTTAAAAGAGTGTCATCTGTGAGGTTCAGCTATTGTCTCTGTTGCTGACAGTTTGTAGGTTGTGATGCAGATGGAGGTAGATGAATCTTTTTTAAATGGGAGTCTTTGCCACTGTGAGTATTCTGTTTATCAACCATTCATGTCATTGGGTGACTGATGAATAAAGCTGAGTATTGTTACATGGCCAAAGGAGTGCCTGCTTGGTTTTTCAATGCCTATTCTGTGACACAGGACATAGCAGTTTATATCTCATAGCTCATGCCCACTCCTCTAGGTTCATTCACATGCCTGTTTCTACTCTTCTAGTCATTTCCCTTCAAGGCTCATGACCCAATATTCTTATCACCTCTAGTCACTTTTTCTTCCACACACATTGGATGACAAGATATGCTGCTTGCAGTTCCACTCATTGCAGAGATTCTTCAAGGATACCCATAAGTGTGTCTATAATAAAGCCATAGTTTGTTGTTCACCTGCTTGCACAAACCAAGCTAATCTATCTGTAAACCATAATTCAGTCATTTATTTCTTCTTTCTTAGTAGTACAGGACACCTCCTTCCCCCCAGTAGACCAATGATGGATGACATGGGGTGTGGACTGTGTGCTTGGGTCTGGGCTGCACAGCCTACTCACAGCTCTGGTCCTAGGCAGAATTTGTCTCAAGAGTACCATTTCTACCAGAGATTGGTATTGATTCTCTCTGATATGACTTACTAGGTCCCACGAAATCAGGCTTAGAAGGAGAAATTTTATATGTGTGGTGACTGAGTGCCCTGGGGTCAAGCATCCCATATTGACAGGACTGAGTAACAAATCAGGAACTATTTCTAAAAGACATATGAATATTTTCTGTGGTGGGAAAAGCCTTGTTCTAGAATCCTCAGGGCATGAATTGTAACTTTCCTACTAAGAGATTCCATAGTCTACACTGAATCTTTTTTCACCAAGGACTTTAAGATAATATGAAATGTGGAAGGTAATATGACCCAAGTGATAGAGGGTATAATGAGAGAAGGGGTGATGATATGGACATTCATGATCCTGGATAGTCCTTGGTAGTTTGTTTTCTCTCAATTTTGACAACAAGTGATTAAATGCACTAGCTATGATCTGAAAGGAAAATGGTGAAAAGGACTCAGAATGCTCATGTATGAGAATCAACATCACCTCATCGTGTAAATCACTAAGACAAGCAGATGTGCTGTCCAAGCATGAGGGGAAGTGAGAATGAACAGTAGAGGAGGAAGACATTGCATATCAGTGTGGTCTTGAGATGCATTTCAGTAGCAGAAGTTGTAGTTTGAACCACTGACCCTCTTCTTACAAGCAGATTTTAATCTACTTATAATCATCCCATTCACATCTCTTCCCTAAAGTCAAGCCAAGGAAACCACAGAGGTGCTAATCCCTGAAATTACATACAGTTCATCTTAAGAGCTAAAAGTGAATGATGAATTATGTTAACATTCCTTTATTAAACCCACTTCTTTTCCTAGGATGGATATTACTTGTTTATCATGTATTATTCTCTCAAAGTTCTCAAAGTAGGTATGACCAGTCACAGACACGTCTGATCTGAGGGGTAGACTTGACAGCAGCAGCAGCAGCAGTCAAGTCAGGTGAGTCCAGATCTGATTCACCTTCCTCCCATGGCATCCACGGGGCATCTGACTTACATGGAGAGCAACCTGTCAGCCTGCACTGAGAGCAGAGGGAATAGACTACAGACTGGAGCCACTCCCTAACACAGTAACAGCCAAAAGTGACAGCAGCCAAAAGTGACAGCAGCCAAAAGGGGTGGCAGTGCTTGGGAAAGGAACCTGAAGTTCCAGAAATGGCCACAGAGGAAACTCTTTTTTTCCCCTGTTTCTGTTTACATTTTTGTACTTGCTTTGCTTTTGTTATTTTATTGTTGTTGCTTAGATCTTATGTTTGTATATGGGTAGTTTTGAAGTCAAGCACATCAACAGGGTTTTATTTGTTTCTTTGTTAGTATGATTTTATTCTATTGTTTTTTTCTGTATTTGTTTGTTTCCTTGCTTATTTGTTAGTTGGTGTGCCTGTCTGCTTTCCCTCTTCACCTTCCTTTTGTCTCCCTCCTTCCTTTTCTCATTTTTTTCCTTTTTCTTGTCTCATTTTGCTTTCAGGGGGCAAACATACATCCCCACCACATGGGCAGATTGCAAGGGAGTGAGAAGTGAGTTCCAGGGGGCCCATAAACCTGTCAGTGGATACTAGGATCTGCAGATAGCTTCTGAACCAAAGCTAACTCCTTAATCAAATCTCAAAACTGCAAAATCACAGTCCCCTAATACCAGCCTGGCTTCAAAATTGAACAAATCCAAAGTGTCTACATAAGGAAGAATAAGGAATTGAATAAACAGAGGTGAAAACTGTTCCCCCATCACTGAACAACAGAAGCAAACAAAGGGGGAAAAGGAGGAAGGAAAACCTTTACAAATGAAGAAGAACCAATGGAAGAAAACTGGCTTATACAGACCCCCTAGGAAGACAACAACTGAGTTCCATTGGAACTCAAATAGTGAAGAACCTCCAGAATGATGAATCTCAAACCACAAACTTAGATATCAAGATATTAATAGAGAGAATAAATAGAAATGAGGAGAGACAAGAGGAAAGAATGAAGAAGTTGATAACTGAGATGATGGTAATAAAGAATATAGCGAATGAAATAAATAACAAATGACTGAGCATAAAAAGCAGAATTAACTGAGCAGAAGAAAGAGCTTGGGGTCCAAAATATGGAACAAATCCAAACTGTCAAAAACATAGAAAAGAAGCTTTAAAAGATGGAACAAAGCCTCCAAGAGATGAGCAATTATATCAGGGCACCAAATCTAAAATTAATTGGAATCCCTGAGGCAGATAGAGAGACAGAGACTACCCTGGAACAACCATTCTATGAGATAATTCAAGAAAACTTCCCTTCCCTCATCTCACCAGAGAGGTAACCATTCACACACAAGAGATTCAGAGAATCCCTGCAGGACATCAAATGAGATTACCAGCCACTAGACACAGTAATTCACTTACACAAAGTTGTAATAAAGGAAAAAATCCTAAAGGCAGTAAGAGAGAAAGGTCAGACTCCTAACAGGGAAGACAAATTAGAATAGCAGCAGACTTATCTACAGAAACACTACAGGGTAGAAGAAACTGGTGTTCAGTTTTCAAAGTTCTCAAAGATAAACAATTTCAACAGAGAATTTCCTACCCAGCCAAGCTAGCTTCATCACCAATGGATAATTAAATTCTTTCCCAGACATTCAATCCCTGAGAGTTTATGCCACCTCCAGACTAGCTCTACAAGAAACTTTTAAGAAAGTATTAAACAAGCTGGGCTTGATGGCTCAGCCTGTAATCTCGCACCTTTGGGAGGCTGAGGTGAGTGGATTGCCTGAGCCTGCGGGTTCGAGACCCGCCTGGGCAGCGAGACCTCATCTCTACAATAAATCAAAAAAATCAGCTGGGCGTGGTAGCGCATGCCTGTAATTCTGGTTACTTGGAAGACTGAGGTGGAAGGATCGCTGGAGCCCACCTGGTCGAGGCTGCGGTGGCCGGGAGTGGCCACTGCACTCCAGTCTGGGCGACAGAGTGAGACTCCAACTCAAAAAAAAAAAAAAGAAAGTATTAAACATAGAAGAGAGAGAGAGAAAAATGACCACATCCTTCCTAAGAATGCAGGGAGAAAGTTGAAAATACATAAATAAACCCCCAAATTTTTTTTAAAAGTCAACAAACAAATAACAACAAAAAATTCTATAAGAATCTCATGACAGGGATAAACTCTCACATCTCAATAATTAGCCTGAATGTGAAAGTACAAAATGCATCACTGAATAGACACAGAGTGGCAAACTGTGTGAAAAAAAATAAGAGGCAACAATATGCTGTCTTCAGGAGATTCATCTCAACAGAAAAGACACTCACAGACTCAAAGTGAGAGGATAAAAAGCAAATTCTCAGGTGAATGGAACACAAAAGAAAGTGAGGGTCACAATCCTAATATCAGACAAAATATCCTTTAAACTATCGAAAATTTAAAAGATACAGAAAGTCACTGCAAAATGATAAAAGGTTCAATCCATCAACAAGAAATATTCACCTTAAACAGATATGCATCTAACAGAGGCGCACCAGTGTTTATAAAGCAGCTAATAAGTAAACTAAAAAAATGATATTGACTCTAACACTATCATAGCTAGGAACTTAAATATACCACTAAAAATCCTAGACAGGGTCATCAAGGCAAAAAATCAACAAGGAGTTCCAGAACCTCAACTTGATGCTTAACAAAATGGACTTAATAGATACCTACAGAACACTCCACCCAACAACCACAGGATATACATTCTACTCATCACCACATGGAATATACTCTAAGATTGAACACATCCTTGGCCATAAATCAAGCATAAACAAATTTCATAAGATTGAAATACTGCCATGGACCTTCTCAGACCATAGTAAAATAAAAATAAATACCAAGCCCAACAAAGTTCCCTCAAAACAAACAAAGACATGGACTTTAAACAGCATGATACTGAACAACTCCTGGGTCAACATGAAAATGAACACAGAAATTTAAAGTTTCCTGGAAACATAAAAATGAAGAAACATCTTACCAAATCCTCTGGGATGCCATGTTACCAAATCCTCTGAGATGCCATGAAATCAGTACTAAGAGGGAAATTCATATCTCTATGAATAAACATGAAAAAAATGAAAAGATCACAAGAGCCTAATAAATCACCAACGAGAGCTGGAAAAGCAAAACCAACAAAACCCTAACTTCAGCAGAAGAACCCAGATCACCAAAATAAAGGCCCAAATACAAGACATAGAAGACAAAAATATAATAGAAAAAATCAGCAAAACAAAAAATTATTTTTAAAAGGATAAACAAGATTGATGGACCCTTTTCCAGTCTGACCAAGAAAAAGGGAGCAAAAAGTCCAAATAAGCACAATCAGAAATGCAAAAGATGAAGTCACAACTGGCCACAATGAAATACAAAAGATTATCAAAAATTACTATGCATACTTGTATGGAAGCAAACTTGAAAACCCAAATGAAATGGAGAATTTTTAACATTACACAACCTCCCCAGGTTGAAACAAGAAGATATTGAGACCCTAAATAGACCAATAATATCCCAGGAAATTGACTATGTCATAAGAAAACTATCTACCAAAAAAAAAAAAAATCCCTGGACCAGATGACTTTCCAGCAGAATTCTACAAAACATACAAAGAGGAGGTGATACCAATCCTATTGAAAGTATTCCAGGCAATTGAGAAAGATAAAACTCCAAGTTATTTTATGAAGCTAATATCACATTGATAAACAAACCAGGTAAGGATCCAACAAAGAAAAAGAACTACAGGCCTGTATCCATGGTGAACATAGATGCAAAAATTCTCAACAAGATTCTAGCAAATCAGATCCAACAATGCATCTCAAAAATAATCCACCATGATCGGGTAGGCTTCATCCCCAGGATGCAAGTCTGGTTCAACATCTGCAAGACCATAAACATAATTAGGTGTTAAAACAAGAACCACATGTTTACATCATTAGATGCAGAAAAAGCTTTCAATAAAAACCAGCATCCCTAAGCATAGATGGAATATACCTCAAAATAGTAAGCTCCATCTATGATAAACCCACAGCCCATATACTGCTAAATAGAAATTGGAAATATTTCCCCTGAAAACCAGAATAAGGCAAGTCTGCCCACTCTCACCCCTCCTGCTTAGCATAGTGTTGGAAGTCCTAGCTACTGCAATCAGACGAGAGAAGAAAATCAGGGGTATCCAAACAGGAAAAGAGGAAGTTAAGTTATTCCTCTTTGCAGATGACATGATCCTATACCTTGAAAACCCAAGAGAATCTGTCAAAAACCCCCTGCATTGATAAAGGACTTTGGCAAAGTCTCCGGGTATAAAATAAATGTGTAAAAGACAGTCACATTCCTATACACCAACAATAAACAAACAGAAACCCAAATAAAAACTATATAATACTGTTCCCAATAGACACACAAAAAATGAAATACCTTAACACATTTTTAATGAGAGAAATGAAAGAACTTTACAGTGAAAACTACAAAACACTGCTCAAAGAAATCCAGGGTGGCACAAAAAATGCAAAAATGTTCCATGCTCATGGATTAGACGAATCAACATTGTTGAGATGTCCATTCATCCTACTCAAGGCACTCTACAGATTTAACACAATATCCATAAAGTTACCAGCATCATTCCTCTCAGACCTGGAAACGACAATACAGAAATTCATATGTAAACATAAACGACTTTGAATAGCCAAAACAATCCTCAGCAAAAGATGCAAAGCAGAAAGTATCACACTTTCAGACTTTTAAACTTCCTGTAAGGCTGCAAATAATCAAAGCAGCCTGGTACTGGTATAAGAACAGGCATACAAACCAATGGAACAAGATAGAGATTCCAGAAGCAAAACCACAATTTCTCAACTAACTAATCTTTGACAAAGCCTCCACTAACAACCACTGGGGAGAGGTGAACTTATTCAGTAAATGATACTGGGAAAACTGGCTGACCACGTGCAGAAGATTAAAACAAGACCCCTATATATCACCAAACACAAAAATCAACTCCAATTGATCAAAGACCTAAATGTAAAACCTCAATCTATAAGAACCTTAGAAAATACAGGAGACACTTTTATAGAAATTGGAACTGGCAACCAATTTGATCAAAACCCCAAATGCCCATGACATAAGAGATAAGATAGACAAGTGGGACCTCATCAAAATGAAAAGCTTCTGCAAAGCAAAAGTAACCATCAAGAAAGCAAGGATGCAGCACACAGAATATGAAATAATAGTTGCCAACTGTCTATCTTATAAAGGCCTAACATCCAGGTTCTATAAGGAACTCAAACGTGCTGAAAAGAAAAAAAATACAGCCCTATTACAAAGTATTAGGCAAAATATATGAATAGACACTTCTCAAAAGAAGACATACAAGCAGCCAACAGATACACGAAAAAGTGCTCACCCTCACTAATCATCAAAGAAATGTTCATTCAATCCACACTGAGATACCACCTAACTCCAGTCAGAATGGCCATTATCAATAACTCAAAAAACAACAGATGCTGGAGAGGATGCAGGGAAAAGGGAACACTTCTACACTGTTGGTGGGAGTGTAAACTACTACAACCTCTGTGGAAATAGTTTGGCGATTCCTAAAAGACCTAAAAATCGACCTTCCATGCAGCCCTGCAATCCCCCTCTAGGAAAATACCCAGAGGAACTCAAATCACTCTATGAATATGATACCTGCACACTCATGTTTATTGCAACATTATTCACAATAGCAAAAACAAGAAACCAACTGTGCTGCCCATCAAAAGAGGATGGGCATTCTGTCACAGAAACAAAGAACTGAGTACCACATGTTCTCACACACAGGCTGACCCTGAACATTTACCATAATACTATAAGAAAGGGATTGGCAGTAGTGATAAACTGCCAGGAGTGGAGGACGGTATCAACAAGGGTATCTGATCTCAAACCAGGTGGAATGGGAACCAAAGTGAGGCCCAAACTTTACCTACACAATGACCATGTGTATACCTAACCCTGAATTTTACCCCACATCTTTAAAATAAAGTAGGTATGAATGCATTTTATTTATCACTACTCTATGTTTACATTTTGTATCAATATTCAAGCATAGGTTGAGCTTGGAGATTTCTGTTTTGTGTTATGATTGACACTTTTGTAAAACCATCATTTGTACTTGTTCAGCACCTGCAATGTGTCAGGCTCCATGGAAGTTCCTGCTAAGATGAGAGTCAACAAACACAGTTGAAGACTTCATATAAACATAAGTTTACCAAAAGTAGGGGAACATCAAGGAAGCATATGAGATGCTGTCTTTGTGATCCTCACATACTTTATCCCATCTGATACTCATTCTCAGCTCTCTGTCACACTGGTCTCTCGAAACTTGTACAAGCTCACTGTTAAGGCAAGCTAGTATTTTGTACCCTTAGTCTAAAATGTTTATTCTTTTCTTCTCCTGATTAACAATGATCCATTCTTCTTCTTTTCTCAGCTCAACTATTGCTATTACAGAGAAGCATCTCCTTTCTACCTTCCAAGACCAAATTGGTCCTCAATGATTTGTGGCCTTTAATTAGCATTTTCTAGTTATGAATAATAAGCAGCACTTTTTCTATCCTGATTAATGTGAACTTTTCCAAATACCAAATGTATTTATTTTATTTTTCAGAATACTTTGATTTATTGATGTTTTAACATTTTGAGTTATTTTATTTTAGATTCTAGGAGTATATGTGCAGATTTCTTTTTATTCCTTTTTGAAATTTTTGTTGTAAAAATGTGGGGCACAATTGAGGGTAAGGTATACAAATGGTCATTGTACAGGTAAAGTTTGGGCCTCACTTTTGTCCCCATGAGTGTGCAGGTTTGTTACATGAATATATCACATAACAATGAGATTTAGTCTTCTAGTGTACCAATCACCCAAATACTGTTTCAACAGGTAGTTTTCCAACCCTCATCTCCTTCCCACCATCCCCCTTTTGGAGTTCCCCATGTCTATTTTTTCCATCTTTATGTTCATGTGTACTTATTCTTCAGTTCCCCTGATAAATGACAACATATGGTGTTTGAATTTTTGTTTCTGAGTTGTTTCACTGAAGATAAGGTCCTGTACTTCCATTCAAGTTGTTGCAAACGACATGATTTCATCTTTTTAAAGATCACAAAATATTCTATGTTGTATTTATAGAACATTTTATTTCTTCAATCAACCATTTGTGGACATTTAAGTTGATTCCACAACTTTTCTATTGTGCACAGTGCTGCAATAAACATGGAAGTGGAGTTGTTCATGATTTTAAAATAAAATTCATCAGTTGGCCGGGCTCAGTGCCTCAGCCTATAATCTCGTGCTTTGGGAGGCCGAGGTTTGTGAATTGCCTGAGCCCGCGGGTTCGAGATCCGCCTGGGTGACTTGCTGAGACCTCATCTCTACAATAAATCAAAAATTAGCTGGGCGTGGTAGCACGCCTGTAGTTCCAGCTACTTGGAAGGTTGAGGTGGAAGGACTGCCAGAGCCCAGCAGGTCGAGGCTGCGGAGGCTGGGAGTGTGCCACTGCACTCCAGTCTGGGCGACAGAGTGAGACTCCAATTCAAATAAAAAAAATTTATCAATCATATTTGTGACAATGAACTGCTGATTTGAATACAATACATTCCCACTTGAGTGCATGTACTTGTGAGCACAAACTATTTGTATTTGTTTTTAATGGTTGTGAGATATTTTTTCCTTCCTATGTATTTAGTCCACATGCTTTTTCTTTTTCATGAAAAAGTTCACTGGACAAGCATTCTCTGAAGGAAGGAGACATATAGAGGCACTAATCTCTGGTATTCATAATGATCAGAGTTTCATTTTGGGTAACTGCCCCATTTAAGAGGAATATTAATAAGACAGATTTATTGTGATGTTAAACATAAGTTTACTTTTATGTGTATACCTCAGGAACCACAGTGGAAAAATGACATGCATCCTCATTTAATTTCACTCTTCAATCCTACCATGTAGGAAATTTTTATTTCATTTACTGTAGAGGAGATTTATCTGCAGCTAAAAGAGTTTAAATAACCATACAGCAATAAGCTGGTCGATCAAAATTCTACTCCAGGAGTTCTGAAGCCAAAAAACATTTTCAAAATTCACCTTGGGAGAGTTATATATTCACAAGGATTGTCATATAAGGAGAAGATTAATAATATTAATTATAATACTAACAATATGATATAAAGATAAAAATAATAACAGTATGAACAATGACAGCCATCATTTAAAAAATACTTGTACTAGGCAAACCCTTCGGGTTCCCTCCTGCTGTGGGAGCTTTTCTGTCCTCTCAATGAATCCTGCTTTCCAAAAAAAAAAACTTGTACTGTCCACAATGGTATTTTTAAACTTAAAAAACGTAATGGTGTCTAAAAACATGAGGCACTGAGAACTAACTTGAATCACTGTGAACATCAGGTCGCAGATATGTGTTGGTTCAGTTAAAAATCCATGTCTTGATTATTATTGTAGACCTGTTAGAATGAAGGATATGTGGGGATTACTAAAAAAAAGACATAAAATGTCTTTAAGAGTTTTGGAAGGCTCACATCAAAGAAGAAATGGGTTTAAGACCACAGGTACAAATGGAAGAATTAAAACTGGTGAGAAAATATGAAAGAAGAGAGATTTCTGCTAAATTATAGACAATCTAAATACCTTTACGGATTTAAAATGGAACTGGGGCTGGTCGTGATGGCTCTCAACTGTAATCCCAACACTTTGGTAGGCTGCTGTGGGAAGATTGCTTGAGCCAAAGAGTTCGAGAACTGCCTAGACAACATAGCAAGACCCCACTTTTAAAAAGGCAGATATTGTGGTGCTATAGTCCCAGCCTTTCGGGAGGCTGAGGTGGGAGGATCACTTGAGCACAGGACTTCAAGGCTGTGCTGAACCATGATCATGTCCTGCACGCCAGCCTTGGTCACCGAGAGAGACACTGAATTCAAAATAATAATAATAATAACAATAATAGTAGTAGTAGCAACAACCGTACTAACACTTGGTTGAGGAATCACGGTCTTTGGAAGAATGTTACTGAGTGTGAAGAATGTCCACCTGAGAGTTATATTGTAACCTAATAACTAGCTGGTGCCATTGACTGTTATTTTTGTCTCCTCCAGCAGACACACCAGCTACATGGAAGAATAAAACCACAGAGAAGGATCTGAACTCCTCCTCTTGGGCCTCATAGAACATCAGTTTGGACATCTTGATGCAGAGGCAGCTAGATGGATGATTGTAAGTGGAAGTCTCTGCCACTGTGGCTGTTCTGTTCGTCAGTTCAAGTGTCCTATGATGAAGGCTGGAAAAGTTACATGGTCAAATGAGTGAATACCTGGTTTTACAATGCCTTTTCTGTGACATACAATATCAAAACTTTAATATCTCATACCAACTCATCTAGGTCCACCCACATGCCTGTCTCTAGTCTTCCAGTCCTTTCCCTTGAAGACCCATGACAGATGTCACACAACTTCAAACCATTTTTTCTTCCACACCCAGGAAGTTCTAGAGCAAGTCTATGCTTACCACAGGGTCGAATTCAGGGTGAGTTACTCATATATCATTTCCACCATAAGTTGGTGCTATGCCTGGATTTATGTAGTCCCATAAATCCAGGCTTATAATGGGAAGTTTCAGACATGTGGTCACTGTGTTCCTCATGGTGAGGAATTCCCTGTCTGTTGGAAGCTGGTCAAGGAGGCCCACTGAGCATTAGAAATCAGGGGGACTGAAGACCCTGAGACCACTAGAAGTGTGTTCAGGAGCCATGACTTCATTACTTCTCCCTTCTGTTGGCACGACAGCCTTCTGTTGTCTCAAGCATGAAAACTCCAGACAGGGACGAACACAAGCTAACATTAGAAACCCGTTGTTCCCATTTCCCTGTCTGCAGTTTAGGCTTTTGTCTGGTACAAGCCAAGAGCACATCAAAGAGCCCAGGAACTGAGAGCCCAGCATGACCTTTTGATTAAGATGCATTAAGTAGAACAGGTTTTAGATATCTTGTTTAAGTTCTATTGTTTGTGTTAGGATTAAGCAAAAGAATAAACTGTTGATCAATAGGAAAGTTATTCATAAGTAAACTAAGTAGAATAAAATAAAATATAGATTACAATTGATAAAATGGTATAATATTAATAGAAATTGTAATAATACTTCTAAGGGACATTAGTCTAGCATAGGAACTGGATACACAAGTTGGATTTGTTCTCTACCTTGCTTGAAGAAATATCTGGTGGGTAGGAGACGCACCCATGCACCTGGATTGTCTGTGTATGTGGGAGACATCTGAATCTGAATGAGCAAAATCTGTAGATAAAAACCCTCTATACTTTTCAATAAACGGCTTCTGTCACTTGAACAGTAGTCCAGTCCTATTTATTTCTCCCCCCTTCTTTCTAATTCTCTTTTCAGGCCTGGAATCCATCTCACCTCCAGGAACTCTAGACCCTGCAGGAGTTGGACTCCGGCACCTGTCTACAGGACTTAGTAACAAAATAGTAACTATTTCTAAAAGACATATACATAATTTCTGTGGTGGTCATAACCTTGTTCTAGAATCTTCAGGGCATGAATTATGATATTTTCCTCTAAGATATTCCATGGATCCACACTGAATCTTTTTTCACCAATGACTTTCAAAACCATAGGTCTGGAAGATAATATGACCAAAATGATGGGGTATATAAGGCAAGAAGGGGAGGGGATGTAGCCAAGCATGTGATACACACCGTCACTCCATGGTAGTCTTTTCCTTAATTTTGACAATAAATGGCCAAGTAAAGCAGCCATGACTTGATGAAGAATTGATGATCAGCACTCAGAATGCCCAGGGATGAAGTTCACGGTCACTCTACCTAAAGCTAAAGGAGACTGCTTCACACAAGGTTGCAGCACTCAGATGTCTTGCTGTGTGGAGAGGAACTGATGGACAGCCATCTGTGTCAACCACTGTGTTTGTGCCAGGGATAATCCTGGGTTGCTCCTATCACTGTCTGAACACAGTGGGGCACCTGTGCATGCTCCTTGCTGGGCCCATATGGTGACACTGATACTCTGGGTCATTTACTCCTGCCACATTGGTGACTTCTGCTCTTGGTATGAGACCTGAAGTGCCAGACAGCAGCATTGCTTGGAGTTTTTTGGGCCTCTTTCCCTGTCTCTTGAAGTGCTGTCAAGATCTAAATCTGCAGTAGGAAAACTTGTAGAGACTAGAAGTTCAAACTCCCTAAATGGCTCACTGGAAATAACATCAGGCAGGGATACTTCCACTTCCAGTGCTGGAGATATTTAGCACATTATAATTTTTTTTAAAGAATTGTACTCTATTTTACAACCTGCTATTATGTAGCCAGTATTTTATGTATATCCAGGTGACTGCATGAATTATATTCATTGTCTTTAAAATTAAACATGATCTGAGCCGGGCTCGGTGGCCCAGCCTATAATCCTGCACCTTTGGGAGGCTGAGGTGAGTGGATTGCCTGAGCCCGTGGGTTCAAGACCCGCCTGGGCAGTGAGACCTCATCTCTACAATAAATCAAAAAATCAGCCGGGCATGGTACGGCATGCCTGTAATTCCAGCTACACGGAAGGATTGCCGGAGCCCAGCAGGCGAGGCTGCAGTGGCCGGGAGTGGCCACTGCACTCCAGTTTGGGCGACCAAGTGAGACTCCAACTCAAAAAAAAAAGAAAAAAAAGAAATTAAACATGATCTTATATCTTCCATTCAAAACTTTTTAGAAAAACTGTCCAATACTCCCTAATCTCTTTAGATTATTCTTTATCCATCTTTCCTCGTATACTGAAAAACTTTATAATTGGTTTCTATTTGCCTCTTATATCTCCTTTTATGTTAATGTCTTATAAAGTGGGCAGAAGGAAATTTTGGGAGATGATTGTTATGTCTCTGACCTTGATGGTGGCAATAATGTATACTCACCCCCAAACTCACAAGTTAGATACATTAAATACATACAGCTTATACTTTTCCATCATACCTCAATGATGTGATTTAAAAATTAAGATCAAAAAAATTTTTTTGAAAAGAACCTCTTTGCCACCATAACAATTTAGACACTAAATGACTCATTAAATCTCCAAAGTTACTTTAAGGGAGGCACATCACAAGAGATGACTACTAAGTTTACTTCCTTATACAAATTAAACTTTCCTCAGGGGAAAACCTTTTGACTTTTTAACTAAACCAAGAAAAGAAGTTTCTCCTTAGAGGAAATAAATCCATCTTCCCCTATTATTTGTCTATGTAGACACAAAATTGATTGACAGTTTTCCACTTCGCTAACTTCTTAGTACCCTAGTGGATTTAAATTGTTTGCAGAGTGGAAAGACAATGGTACAATTTATTTAATGATGATCTCTGAGAATTCAACCCTTGAGACTCTAGAAATTTTAAACTTACGCCCATTGTTCTTCACCTCAATTATGTGTTCCCAACCTAGGTAAAAACCCAACTGAGTTTTCCAGGAACAGATCATGGAGAAGAGAAAGCTTCAGTGATATCCACCAAAGAGAGTCAGTGTGACCCAGTGAGTACTGGTGGAGTAAGAAGGAAAAGAGAGAAAGAGAGAGCTAGGTTTTACTTCTAGAGTGATGAGATTGGAGAAGTCCCATACTGATTTAGTCTATGAAGGGGAAGTTCTATACTAAGAAGGTACTTTAATTTTCACTGGAAGTTGTCCTTGTTTTCCTTGTGTTCTGAGAGTTTCTTGTCCTGGCTGCTGATCATAGTCATGGCTATTAAATTTTTCCAAACACATTTTTTTTTTTTTGCATTGGGATTGCAGTTAAGATTTATCTTCATTGACCTATGTTTGTGATGAAGTGTGTTAACAAACATTCTAACATTCTCCATTCCTAGAATAGTTATTACTTGTTCACCATGCATTATTCCTTTAAAATATAACATATATTTTATATGTTCCTTACCTTACTTCAATCTAGTGTCTATAGTCAGGCATGTGATGAGCTTGAAGATTTCTGTTTTGTGTCATTGTAACTTTTGGTCTCATTCTTTACTGTACATCTGATATTTTTATTTCCTGAGCACCTACTATGTGACAGATACCATGTGCATCCCTGGAAATTAAAAGGATGAGACAAAATAGTCACAACCTCAGATCCACAAATAAACAAAAAATTACCGTCACAATAGGAACATCAGGAAAGAGTACAGGATGCTCTGTTGTAGAACTCACACCTGCGCCTCCTGACCCTAGTTTTCTGCTCTCCTTTCACTGGCCTCTCAAAGCCCTATTACTAAGATCACTGGTCATATGCAAATGTGCATTCCATTCGTCCAGCCTGGAATGTTGATTCTTCCCTTACTTCCCCTAGTTCACAATGACCCATCCTTTCTCCCTCAGCTCAAATGCTCATGTTTCAGAGAAATCTCACCTACCCAACGTCCCAAACTAAATTGGTCTTACATTATTTTTTGTCTGTATTTAAGTAATTAAGCTTCTCTGGACATTAATAATAATATGGACCATTTTTTCTTTTTATTTTACTTTAAAGATGTGGGGTACAATTCAGGGTTAGGTTTACAAATGTTCATTATGCAGGTACCATGATTGATGAGTGCGCCCCTCCTCCCCTGACAGTTTCCTCAACTGCCAATCCCACCCCCTTCCCACTATTGCCAATCCCTTT
>NW_006991438.1:0-2974 GCF_000164805.1 Carlito syrichta | reverse complement strand
GTTTCTGTGATAGATCACTGAGTATGATACACTCTAAATCCATCCAAGTGGCTGCAAAGTCCATATGTTTGATTATGGATCACTTTTCTATCATGAAAAATGTAAACATTTATTTTTTAATCTTAAATTTGCCTTTTAATTTCTTAATGATATTGTATTTATATATTTTGAATCTCTTAAATCAAACTCATCAGTTATGAACACTGGTGATTAACCCTGCTGGATTTAATACATCCCCCACTTGAGAGTATTCTTTGATACTTTCCTTGTATTTCATAAGGAAAAACTTTCATACATGTCTTCCATTTCGCTTTAATGTTTTGTGTTTCATTTCTTCTTCTTATGTGTGTGGATCACATGCTTGAACCTCTTCTGAGAAGAATTCACATGGCAGGTATTCTTCAAAAGAAAGAGGCATAAAGATCCTTATAAATTGGAGTGCTTCATGGCAGTCAAAAAAGGTAACAGATCTGTTGTATTCATAATGATCAGAATTCTTTCCTTGATGATTGCCCTAGTTTAAAGGGAATAATCATGAAAGACAGGCATAAAAGACAGATTTTTTGTGATGTTAAGGACAGAAGTTCATATTTATGAAATGTCCATTGTATGTCATAGGAACTACAATAAAAAAATTGCATCTATTATTTTATTTCATTTTTCCCTTCCCACTGTAGACGTGAGGTGTCTGCAGCTACGAGAGATTAAATAACATTATCAAGGTCACACAGTAGTAAACAGGTAAATCAAAATTCTATTTCAGAAAGTCTTACTCAAGAAACCATTTTCTAAACTATAGCTTTATACTCTACCTTGAGAGAGTTATACATCTAAAATTATTATCCTAAACGGAAAAGTTTAATGATAATGACAACTATCATTTATTGAAACTTGTATTATGTATAAAGGCATTTTGCTTTTATTTTATTTTTTGAGTTGGGGTCTCACTCTGTTGCCCAGGCTGGAGTGCAGTGGCATGATCATGGCTCACCACAGCCTCAAACTCTTGGGCTCAGGTAATCCTCTTGCCTCAGTCTCCCAAGTAACTGGAACTGCAGGCACATGCCATGATGCCTGGCTAATTTTTTATTTTTTGTAGAGATGAGGTCTCACTATGTCGCTCAGGCTGGACTTGAACTCCCAGGTTCAAGCAATCCTCCTGCCTCAACCTTCCAAATTTCAGGTATTACAGGTGTGAAGTGCTATGCATGGCCTACAAAGGCAGTTTTAAATCTCTCAAACAAAATGATGATGATAATTATTTTTTTAGAAAAATAAATTACAACGCTACTGGGAGCTAACTGCCACATCACTTTGTAGTGTCAGGTCACAGAATAAAGGCTATATTCAAAATACATGTCTTAACCATATTGTAGATCTCTTAGAATGAAAAAACAGTACAATAATTATCAAGAAAAGACACGACATGTCTTCAATTATTTGGAGAGGTCATATCAAATAAAAAATTAGTTAATGTTTATAGGCTCAAATAGAATAATTAAAAATAGTGTACAGATGAAAAAGCAGGAAGACACTATAAGAAAGAGATTGGCAGCAGTGGGATACTGCAAAGGTGGTGGTGGTGGGAGCACAATATCAATAAGGTAGCTGATCTCAAATCAGACAAAGTGGGGACCAAAGGGAGGCCCAAACTTTACCTGTATGATGTCCACTTGTATACTAAATCCTGAATTGTACCACACAGCTTTAAAATAATATTTTTAAGAAAAAGTAGGAAGATTGCTGATGACTAGCAGAAGTCTGAATGACTCTACACACTTAAAATGGAAGTGAGCTACCACTTGCTCCATGAGCCATGGTGTTTGGAAGGACTCTTTGGATGGTGATGAGCATCCACCCAAGGAAGCGATTGTGAAGTGATAACAAGGTGAGGTGCCAATTGGCTGTTCACTGAATGTGGCTTTTGCCTCGTTCCCCAGCAGACATACCAGCCTCATGGAAGCAGAAAACTGCACAAAATCATCAGAATTCCTCCTCTTGGGCCTCTCAGAAAATTCTGAATTGCAGCCCCATCTCTTTGGGCTGTTCCTGTCCATGTACCTGGTCACGGTGTTGGGAAACCTGCTCATCATCTTGGCTGTCAGCTCTGACACTCTTCTCCACACTCCCATGTACTTTTTCCTCTCCAACCTGTCCTTTACTGACATCTGTTTAAGCACAACCACGATCCCCAAGATGCTGGTGAACATCCAGACACAGCGTAAAGACATATCCTACAGAGGGTGCCTCACTCAGGTGTACTTTTCAATGAGTTTTGCTGGAATAGATCATTTCCTACTGACGGTGATGGCCTATGACCGGTTTGTGGCCATCTGCCACCCTCTGCACTACATGGCCATCATGAATCCCTGCCTCTGTGGCCTCCTGGTTCTGATAACATGGCTAATCATTTTCTGGGTCTCCCTGCTTCATGTTCTATTGACAGTGCGGTTGACCTTTCCTGCAGGTACTGAAATCTCACATTTCTTCTGTGACCTGCCTCAGCTTCTCAAGGTGGCCAGCTCTGATACTTTCATCAACAACATTATCTTATATGTGGCCACTGCACTACTGGGGGTGTTTCCTGTCACTGGGATTCTCTTCTCTTATTCTAGAATTGTCTCCTCCGGGATGAGGATGTCCTCCACTGCAGGCAAGTATAAAGCATTTTCCACCTGTGGCTCTCACCTCTGTGTGGTCTCCTTGTTCTATGGAACTGCACTCGGGGTGTACCTCAGTTATGCTGTGACCCGTTCTTCCCAGGGAAGCTCCATTGCCTCAGTGATGTACACCGTGGTCACCCCCATGCTGAACCCCTTCATCTACAGCCTGAGGAACAAGAATATGAAGGCGGTGCTGGAAAGACTCTTGAGAAGACCAACTTTTTGTCTCTGACAGATCATGACCTCAAAACCAATCACATGTTGTTGAGATGGGTAAATGGTTGAAGAGATGTTTTAGCTTTCTATTGGGG
>NW_006991437.1:0-481 GCF_000164805.1 Carlito syrichta | reverse complement strand
TTGATAAAAGAATGATACCTTCAATGGGTTGAATGTAGAATTTTATCAAGGTAAATTATTTACTCATAAATGTGAGATAAAAGGTCACAAAAGGTAGGAAACTTCATTTCCTACAGATGCCCATGAAAAAATGAGGGCTGTGTGCTGTGACGCCTATAATCCCAGTGCTTTGGGAGGCCAATGTGGGAGGATCACTTGAGACCAAGAGTTTGAGACTAGCCTAGGCATCAAAGCGAAGACCCCATCATTATAAAAAAATTAGAAAATTAGCAGGGTGTGGTAGAACCCATATGTAGGCCTAACTACTTGGGAGGCTGAGGCAGGAGGATCGTTTGAGCCCAGTAGGTGGAGGCTGCAGTGAACTATGATAGCTCCACTGCACTCTAGACTGGGTAACTCAAAAAAAAAAAAAAGAAAAGGAGAGAGAGAGAGAGAGAGAAAGAAAAGAACAGCAAAAAGCAAGAAGAAAATAAATTAAAGA
>NW_006991436.1:0-492 GCF_000164805.1 Carlito syrichta | reverse complement strand
GAGAATTCAGTAGGAATTTGAGTAATGGGAGTCCTCATATACGGGAACCTACATGGCCTCCTACTAAGCAAGCGTAAGGAATCTGGGAAACACGAGTTCTCATTCCCCAAAACCTACAGGGTGTCTTACTAAGTGAGAAAAATGTATCAGGGATTTGATGCACGAATCTGGGCAATGGGAGTCCTCATATACAGAAAACTTAACAACTTCTTGCTAAGGACGAACAAGGAATCTGGCATACACACATCCTCGATCCTACAAAAGTACAGGGCGTCTTTCTAAGGGCTAAATAAGAATCAGTGTTTTGAAACAGGATCTCGGTATTGTGAGTCTTCATATACAGGAAACTACACAGCCTCTTCCTAAGAAAGGATAAAGAATCTTGTTTAAATGAGTCCTAAGTGCAAAAATCTACTGGGCGCTTGCTCAGGGCTCAACAAAAATCAGGATTTTGAAGCAAGTATCTGGGGAATGGGAGTCTTCATATACAGG
>NW_006991435.1:0-512 GCF_000164805.1 Carlito syrichta | reverse complement strand
CCTAGCTAGCATGCTGGCTTGCCAGTTGACTTAATTAGGTGAATTAACTAGCTAGCCAACTGGCTACCTAGCTGACTTAATTGCCTAGCTACCTAGCTAGCCAGTTGGCTAGCCACCTGACTTAACTAGCTAACTTAATGAAGTATTCAGCTGGAGAGCCAGCACTCTTAACAAGTTAGCTGCCTAGCTAGACACCTAGATAGCCAGCTGACTACACTACCTGCCATTACTAGACACCTGATGGCTAGCCAGCTGGCTACCTACCTTCATAGTCTGCTGGCTAGCCAGCTGAATTAACTAGGTGACAACTCGATTTGCAGCAGGATCGACAGTTGACTTAACTATCTAACTACCTAAGTAGCCAGCTGTCTAGCCATGTGACTTAACTAGGTGACTTAACTAGCTAGCCAGCTAGCTAGCTGACTGACCTAACTACTTAGGTACATAGCTAGACAGCTGGATAGCCAGCTGATTTAACTAGCTATCTACCTACATAGCCTGCTGGCTTGCCT
>NW_006991434.1:0-1122 GCF_000164805.1 Carlito syrichta | reverse complement strand
CTAACAACTCAGCTAACTATTCAGGTACATAGTTAAGGCAGCCAGTTAGTCAGGTTCCTAGTCTGCTAGATAGTTAAGTAAGCTAGCAAATCAGCTGGTTACTTAGCTAACTTGTCAGTTAGCAACTCGGCTAGGTGTTGAGTTAACTAGTGGGTTCCCTCACTTTCCAACAGTTCTGCTAACTAGTAGGCTCATTCGTCTGCCAACCGGTCAGCAAACTAGTTGCCTCACATGCCAGCCAACAGGTTAGCTAACTTGTCAATTTGCTCACAGGCCAACAGGTCTGCTAACTAGTCAGCTTGCTCACCAGTCGACTAGTTAAGCCAGTCGGCTCCCTAGCCAGTCGATTAGTTATGGCAGCACATGCGTCGGTTCACTCGCCAAAATACCAATTAATTTGCTGACCAGTTGCCTCTCTCACTGGCCAACTAGTTAAAAGAGCTCACCTGTCTGCTCACTCACTGGCCGACTAGTTAGGTCAGCTAAGCTTTCAGCCTACTAGCCAGCCAACTAGTAAAGTCAGCTAACCAATCATCTGACTAGTGGGCCGACTTAGCCAACAAGTTAGATCAGCTAAATAGATGGCCGACTAGTTAGGTCAGCTAACTAGTTTGCCAACCAGTCAGCCAACAAATTCGGTGAGCAAACTACCAAGCCAAATACTTACACGAACTATGGGGCCAACTAGTCAGCCAACTATTTAAGCAAGCTAAATAGTCGGCCGATTAGTCGGTCAACTTGTTAAGCCAGCTAAGTTGGCCGAGTAGCCAGCCAATGTGTTAAACCAGCTAGCTAGTCGGCCGACTCATCAGCCATCAAGTTAAATCACCTAGCTAACTCGTTAACCAACTAGTTAACTCATTTGATAACTAGTTAAAACAGTTAGCTAACTCATTAACCAACTCAATTCAGCTAGCTATCTCGTTAGCCAACTAGTTAAGTAGGCTAGCTAAGTGAGCTAGCTAACTAGCTAGCTAGCTAAGTAAGCTAGCTAAGTCACCTAGTTCACTGGTTATCTAATTATTTAAGTCAGCTACTTAAGTCTGCTGTCTAAATAGTTAGCAAATTATTAAGTCACCTCGTTATTCAGCTAGTTAAAATAGTTAGCTAACTATTTAATTC
>NW_006991433.1:0-531 GCF_000164805.1 Carlito syrichta | reverse complement strand
TTTTTGCACCCTCTCCCTACCTTTTTGGCTTCAAAATCTCTTTTATATGATATCAACTTTATCAACTGTCTTCTTTTTGTGGTGTGAGTTTTCTCAGTAAAACATTTTTTATTTTAGCATTTCTGCATCCTTTTGTTACAGACACCTATTTTTAAGTAACAGACATATTGTTGGGTCTTATGTTTTAATAGAGTGTGAGAATTTGTCTTAGAAATGAATGGCAGAAATATATAAAGTTCTTTGGGATGCAGGTAGTGTAGTGATGAGATGTAGTAGCTGTGGACTTTCTACAAGTT
Organism: Carlito syrichta; assembly: GCF_000164805.1. NCBI lineage: Eukaryota > Metazoa > Chordata > Mammalia > Primates > Tarsiidae > Carlito > Carlito syrichta. The sequence continues at coordinate 235 of NW_006991433.1, read as the reverse complement.
ACTTAATTACCCTTTGAGGAAGCAGCTTACAGGAGTCCTCATCTGTAAAATCTGTACAATTGTATGAATTGTACAGATTTTACAAGCATACCAGTCTCACAGAGTTGCTGTGCAGATTACACATGATCACTCAGGAGTAGAAGCACATTAAACTGACTATTTGTAAAATAAAATGGTCAATATTTGTTATTAAAGACATCATGTCTGGAAATATTCAGAGCAAGTTTCTTAGCTA
>NW_006991432.1:0-887 GCF_000164805.1 Carlito syrichta | reverse complement strand
AAAAATCAGCCGGGTGTGGTAGCACATGCCTGTAATTCTGGCTACTTGGAAGACTGAGGCAGAAGGATCGCCAGAGTCCAGCAGGTCTAGGCTGCGGTGACTGGGAGTGTCCACTGCACTCCAGTCTGGGCGACTGAGTGAGACTCCAACTCAAAAAAAAAAATGAGAGATCATTATACAAAAACATCAACCTTGTTTCTATATGCTAACAAAGAATAATCAGAAATTGAAATTTTAAAAAAATAGCAGTTACAACAGCATCAAAAGATATGACATATGAAGAAATTACTGAAAATAAAACTTAGTTGACATTTTTTGAAAAATATGAAATCATTGAGCATAAAGTGTTGTACATTATTATGAAAATTTAGAACCATACAAATAAAGAGGATCCTGAAAGTTTTCACAGGAAATAAACAGATCACCTATAAAGGACTGAGAATCAGAATGAGACTGACATAAGACTTCTTAATCACCAAAATATAATGAAGGGATAGGTAAAGGGAAGGATGATGATGCTGATTAATTTTTCATCTGACAACAGCAAGAAGTTGATACACAGTTTAAAGGTGACAAACTACCAAGTAAAAGTATGAGCATATGATTAATAAATGTGTAGCTAACCACTGGATGCCTGTAGGTAGGACAGGTTAAAATTGGCCGCCTCTGGAATGTGACTAGTGGAGAGAGTTGGGGGAGGGAATAAATCAATCATTTAGTAAAAAAAAAAAAAAAAGGATTATATATAATAAAATTTTATCCTCAAATAAAATGACTGGTTATCTAAAAAAGAGGGAGATATGTGGCAAAATGGAGAGTCCAAGCACGTCATCAATGGCATATGGATGTCAGAATAAGGTTCATGAAGCGGAATTTATGAAAGAAAT
>NW_006991431.1:0-578 GCF_000164805.1 Carlito syrichta | reverse complement strand
GTGAGATTTAAATTTCACAGATGTGTTTGGATAATTGCAGATGCTCAAATCTAGTAGAACGGAATTTAGTGTAGTAATTGGGGGATTAAAATATAAATAAAATTTAGACCAAAACGAGTTGCTAGGGCTGGAGAAAGCTCATAAAAGATCACTTCCTTCTTCAGGCTAAGACACCATGAAACCTACATTTAGAACATGGCTTCACTATTAAGGAGCTACATTGACAACCTGGCTATTCTCTCTGCCTGGCACTGTTTCTCAGGTCTCAATTTCCCCATGAATAATGGGGGGTTCCTTTAAGGGTTTAATAAGATATCATGGGCAGTATTCAGCCCAGTGGCCAATATGACTCAGATGACAATAACTCAATCCATCCATTTTTCTCAGGGCAAAATCCTCAAGTCATTCTTAACTTCATGCTTTCTCTCACATCCCGTATCCTACCCATCTGGTAATCCTGTTGGCTCTACCAGAATCCAGTCAATTCTTACCACTTCACACTGCTCTAGCTTATGCTGTACCCCCACCATCTCAAAACCCTACAAAGTCTTTCCACTGTATTTAAAGTAATATCCAAA
>NW_006991430.1:0-782 GCF_000164805.1 Carlito syrichta | reverse complement strand
TACCTTACTTCACTCTTCCCTCTGATTCTTGCTTCCTCCTCCTCCACCGTCATCCTCCCTACATTTTAGATCCTAAGCATTACAAAGCTCTTTCCATTCCTGAAATACAGCATACAGTTTCTCCTTTAGAGTTCTCCTCATAAGCAAAGATGCTACATTTTTTTTGCTGGGGGATATTATGTTCCATCCACCCACCTCCAATTAAATATATTAATTTGGGGGAACATGTCTGAAACTGCATGTGAACTTTTAATTCCATCCCATGATATTATTGAATATATTTCAACATCAAACAATGCTTCCCTTACCCCACACCCCCATCAAAACTTGTAAGTAAAATATATATTTCACAAGACGGTGCCATGCTTATCCTGTAGTTTTCACTATCTTTTGGCATGCTGCTAGATAACTCGGTAGGAATGAGTAGTTGAGTTGGAAATCCTATCTACTCGAAAAACTGACATTTTTCTCACAAGTCACAGAGGCATGTCTTTGGATGAACTGGACATTAGCAAATAATAGAAAGGATTCTGTGATTTCAAGCAACTCTTTCTGTGGGATGCAAGGACACTTTCTGTCCCCATTGTGACCTCTTTGACAGCCAAGCCTGTGCTTAATAAAGCAACTAGAGGGTCACCTGGTTAACTGGACATAAATGGAGCACCCTGAATTACACGAGGGGCCAGCTGGCATACTGTGCTCAGCATGCTGGTGTCTGTCCACTTACCTTGATTGGGCAAGCTACTGTGTGATATGTTTAGGACTTTTAAATGGTGCACTAG
>NW_006991429.1:0-557 GCF_000164805.1 Carlito syrichta | reverse complement strand
CCAGATCATAGTGGGCTTTTTATGCCCTGGCAAGGAGTGTGGACTTTAGTTTGTAGGCAGTGGGGAGCCATGGAGACTTTTAGGCCATAGATTAGCATGTCGTCAGGTCACTGTGGCTGCAGTATGAAGTAGAGGGAACAAGGCAGGAACAGAAACTAGATGGGGAGCTGTCACTGCAGTCTGGGCAAGAGATGGTGACTCCTGAACCAGATCTTTGACCATGGTGATGAGGATAAGACAGGGGCAAGAAACAGCTAGGATGTGAAATCAGCAGAGCCTGGGGATTGCCTAAGTGCAGGAATGAGACCAAAGGATACCACCTTCCTGAAGCCCTCTCTGGTGGAGGCTGTTCCTTCTCTTCCCCCACCATACGTCCGCTTCCAGGCCATTGCCCCTTCTTCTTCATGTGACTCCTCTGGCTCCGCAACTCACGGCATCTGCTGCAACACCTTCTGTGCAGAGTGTGTAAGCGTGAGGGCTCCGAATCTAATGAGCTGAGTTCAGAACCTGGCTCTAGACATTTATTTATTTATTTATTTATTTATTTATTTATTTAT
>NW_006991428.1:0-562 GCF_000164805.1 Carlito syrichta | reverse complement strand
CCCAAAGTGCTAGGACTACAGGCGTGAGCCACTGCACGTGACCTAACTTCAAGTTTTAATTAGAATTAATCTTTTACTTGTTTCCATTCAATGCACCAAAGCAAACATGAGGCTAGACTCTTTAAGCCAAAAACAGAATTAATTTTATCTTTGTATTATCTGTGTCTATTCTTTTTTCCTTTATTTTCCTCCAAGGTAAAAGAAAACCTAACTGGACCACTAAGTGTGAACTATAAAATTTTAAAATAATCTAGCAGTTTAATAGATTAAAGTTATTATAGAAAGAGTCATTCATTGGATGCTTATTGGACACATGTGATATTTAAGAAAGTAAGCCATATATATGATATGTAATAATTATATTAAATATCCATCAATATCAATATTTAATAAATATATTAAATATCAATATTTAATAAATATATTAAATTGTCAATTTACATTTTTTAATGTGAGCCCAATGAGGTAAACTTTATCTAAACTGAGGTTCAAAGAATCGGCATCTGAGTTTTCTGAAACCAAAGCCCATGGTAGCCATAAAATGAGGGCAAGTACCCAAGTG
>NW_006991427.1:0-562 GCF_000164805.1 Carlito syrichta | reverse complement strand
TGTCCCAAGCAATAGAGTTTCCACATTTTCTTAATGGATATTAAAAAAGAAAGAAAGAAATACAAATTTTGAAACGCAAATTTCCTTTACAGAAAAAAACCATGTTGGTGGTGTGAAAAATGGGATGGACCTACTTTTATGTAATATATTCAGAGACCTCAGAGACATGATCTTTTTTCAGGTTAGACCCCATGTTTTGGAGACCCAGCTTGCCTCCATATAAGCACTAAGCATTTTCTGCAGTCATGATTTTAGCTTTCTAAATCTTACCTTTCTCAACTAACTTTCTTCTCAAAATGAGGATAAAAATAATACTTGTTTTGTGGAATCACTTGGAAAATTAAATAAAATGATGTATCTAAAGCAATAGTGTACTGCTTGGGATGATAAATGTTTCGCAATACTGATAGTGATACAATAATTATCAAGTAATCGTATTCAAGAAGAAAATATTGTAGGGTTTTGAAATTTATTTAATATCAGGACATTAAAAATAAACTTCTTTGGGGGGTTGGACTGGCAATTGAGGAAAACTACCAAGGGAGGAGGGGCACACCTCATC
>NW_006991426.1:0-568 GCF_000164805.1 Carlito syrichta | reverse complement strand
GGGCTTCCATCTGATCATCTCCATCACAGGCAGATTGTTCTGTGCAGGAACATTCAGTGGTCTCCACAGCTGTGAACAAATTAACTTTGTACCCTGCTCTATGCACTGGCTGTCAAGAAAAAGAACAGTCTGACTTCACCATGACCTTGTTTGGCTTTAAAGTTCCCAGACAGAGAGTTACTCAGTACTATATTTGTGATTTCAACCTTGAGTCTGATAAGTTGCGCCTGTGGGGTGGGTGCTATTGTGTTTGGAGTCAGCAGGCCAGCTCTAGCATTGACTCCAAGAACTACAAAGCATGGATTCTATTTTTTTTTCCTTTTTCATTCTTTTGTATCTCAGCTTCTCCCACCACCTGTTCATTATAAACATACATACCCATATGTATAACCTTGATTAGTTTTCCTTTAGATCAGACTTTCCCTTCTCTACTCTACTGCTTTTTTAATATTTGTTGCCACAAATGTTCTGTCCAGATGTGCTTTTTAGATTTAAATATATCACATATATTATATTAGGGAAAATGGATGTTCTAGTCTTTTTTTCTTCCTTTTTTTTTTTTTTTTTT
>NW_006991425.1:0-752 GCF_000164805.1 Carlito syrichta | reverse complement strand
TAATGCCGACTGTGGATTCTGGGATTTGCTGAGATTTTCAAGCCTCTATACACAGCCACAGTAGGGAATCAGCCCCTAAAATGAACTGCTACTGAGGAACAAGCATTCCGGCAGTTAAAGACGACCCTTACACAAGCCTTAGCCTTAGCCCTTCCCAGTTGTTGCCAAGCCTTTTCACTTGTTTATTCATGAACAGCGAGAAACCACAAAGGGGATTCTTACCCAGAACCTAAGACCCTGGAGGCAACTGATGGTTTATTTGTCCAAAAAAATTAGATCTAGTGGCCTCTGGATGGCCATCCTGTTCTCAGGCCATTGCCACTATAGCTCTACTGGTTAAGGAAGCAGATAAACTAACTTTCGGCCAAAATCTGGTTTAAACAGTTCGCCATGCTGTTGAGACTTTACTCCAAAGATCCTCTGGCTGCTGAATGTCAAGCACTTGTATCACTTGACCAGCCTTAACTAACTTTCTCTCCTACTCAGAGCCTCAATCCAGCCACTCTGCTGCCCGATGATAATCCAGAAATACCAGTTCATGATTGAAGATGTATTGGCTATCTCTCAAGCCAGCTGCTTTGCTCTTCAAGACACTCCTTTAAGCCAGGCTAATGCTGAGCTATTCATGGATGGCAGCAGTCTGGTAATAGAGGGAGTCCTCAAGGCTGGTGCGGTGGTAAGCACAGCTCACAATGTAATCTGGTCACAGTCTTTGCCTAATGGCACATCAGCTCAAAAGGCTGAGTTAATTG
>NW_006991424.1:0-735 GCF_000164805.1 Carlito syrichta | reverse complement strand
AATAGATAAAAAGCTTCATTCATCAATATTTTAATATTCCTAAAATGAGCCCTGTTTTTCTATATTTTCATCCATAAAAAAGACGAATCCAAAATATGGTGGTTTAAAATTGTGCATACACCTTCACCCAGCAACTTCATTTTTATAAATTTATCTCAAGGGTGAAGGAAGCATATGCTATAAGGATTAACCTACACATGCATTCATCTTAGTTTTGTTTACAACAGTGAAACCCTAAAAATGACCTAAACGTAGTTTAATATGAATAAACTGAAAAAAATCTATAAATATGCGTATAATGGAATACCATGCATCCATTAAAATGACGTAGAAATGTGTTTTTGTTGACATGAAAAAAAGATGTCCACGATAAGAGATCAGTGTGTATGTGTATATGCATATATATATATACACACATACATATGTATATAAAAAGAAAAATCTAGAGTTCAATCCCCATTCTTAGAATTTGGATGAATTAGCTAACCTCTCTTAATTTCAGTTTCTTAATCTCGAAAGTGGATAATGTAAAATCATTATGAGAAATAAATAGAATACTTGTACATATAATACTCTAGCTATCACAGAAAAGAGGTAAAGAGGACTATTTAAGATAGCCAGTGTCCAAAAAGTGATCAACTATTTTCTTATTAAAGCAAAGTCACCCCATAAATGTGTATAAAATATACATGTATAATTACTATGCATCAAATTTTAAAAATCAGAGTTATATTC
>NW_006991423.1:0-940 GCF_000164805.1 Carlito syrichta | reverse complement strand
GCATGAGTTATGTGGTGCTGTTGGCCACTGGTTCATGTTAATGAATCTATAAATTTAATATATATTACATAAGGTGTCCTCAAACAGAAATACACATAAAATAAGGTTATGTGTTGATTGCTTGGTGAAATGTTGTGACTATATCCTCAAAGAAATCTAACCCCATATTTCTCCTGGGGGTAATGTTAGCACATCTAATATGTCTCAAAAAGTTGTTAAAAATCAATAATCAAGACAGAAAATATTTAAATATTTTTAAAAATCAAATTTAATGAAGCAAAGCTATGTTGAACAATATGTTTAAAAATTAAAACTAGAATCTGATTCTGAAATTAAGGAAAGAAAATAAAACTATATTCAAACCAATTTCAGTGCTTCCTGTATTAATCTCATCTCATGACAGCACATTCCACAATATGTTTGGGTATACAGTTGGACCTCTGTATCTGCAGTTTCTGAATCTGTGAATTCAAATGCAGATCAAAGATATTCTGAAAAATATGAAAATAGTAATACAATAAAAAGCAACACAAATAAAAACATACAGTATAACAACTATTTATTAGCATTTACATTATTTTAAGTATTACAAGTAATCTAGAATAGACATTTCTCAAAAGAAGAAATACGGTGGGGCACAGTGACTCAAACCTGTAGTACTAGCACTTTAGGAAGCTGAGGTGAGAGGATACCTGAGCTCAAGGGTTGGAGACCAGCCTGGGCAACTTGGCAAGACCTCGTTTCTACAATAAATAATAAAATTAGCCAGGAGTGGTAGTTCTTGCCTGTAGTTCCAGCTACTTCGAAGGTTGAAGTGGAACGATTGCCTGAGCCCAGTAGGTAGAGGCTGTGGTGGTCGTGAGCGTGCCATTGCACTCCAGCCTGGGCGACACAGTGAGACTCCAACTCAAAACACAAAAAAAAGAAGACATATGAGCAG
>NW_006991422.1:0-1036 GCF_000164805.1 Carlito syrichta | reverse complement strand
TGAATGAATTTAGAGACATATAGAAATCAAGACAGAAATAAAAAGATCCCTGGAAACAAACAAAAACAGAGATATATTTTATCAAAATCTCGGAGATACCACAAATTCAGTAATGACAGGGAAATTCATTGCATTGCACACCCATATCAAGAAAATAGGCACATCAAAAGAAAACATGCTTAACATCAAGCTTAAGGAAGTTGGAAAAGCAAGAAAATTTACGTGCTCATTTCAGTAGGAAAAATCCAGGTTATTAAGATAAAGTCCCAATTGAAGAATATAGAAGACAAAAATATAATGGAAGGAATCAACAAGACAAAAAGCTAACTTTTAAAAATGATAAATAAGATTTACAAACCCCTGACAAGATGGACTAAAACAAGAGAGGGTAAAAATGCAAATAAACAAAAATTAAAAAGTTGAGGTCACAACTGACCATGAATAAATTCAAAACATTATTAGAGATTACTATGAGCATCTATATAAAAATAAACAAAAAAATCTAGAGGAAATAGAGAATTTCCTGGCATTCAATATCTCTCAATGTTGAAACAAGAAAAAATTGAAACCTTAAACAGTTCCATAACCACCAGGAAATTTACTCACTTAAAAGAAACCTTCCCATAAAAAAAAAGCCCTGACTCAGATGACTTCTAACTTGACTTCTACAAGACATAAAGGAAAAGCATATTCCAGATATATTTAAAATATTCCTGGAAATCAAGAGGAAAAAATTCTCCCTAGCTCATTCTATGAGCCTAATATTATCCTGATCCAAAACAAGTAAAAGCCCAACAAGGAAAAAGAATTGCACATCAATTTTCCTGATGAACATACACTCAAAAATTATCAACAAGATTCTAGAAAATTGGATATTATGACACATTTCAGGATCATCTATCATGACTAAGTGAGCTACATTTCTGGGATGCAGGGCTGGTTCAATATTCGCAAGACTGTAAACACAATTCAGCACATTAACAATTATAAATCCAGGAACCATATGATTATCTCAATAGATGCAGGAAAAAATTTG
>NW_006991421.1:0-678 GCF_000164805.1 Carlito syrichta | reverse complement strand
TTTCTTTACACTGCATGTAGTGAGAGAAAGTCATGTTTCATGATACTTTTTGTGTCAGAAATATCTGTGTACATTCATGTGTATACACATATGGATATATAGGTATGAGTTTACTAGTTTGCAACATAAACGTATTTCCTACTTGGATTGCAGTCAAAAAGTTTGAAAGCTATTGGCCTAGGTACACAAAAGCAAAGTGCCCTCCAAACTTACAGTTCTTTTATACAAGACATGGAGCCAAGAAGCAATTCAGTAATAATGTAAGGACTTTGAACGATTCAAATACAAATGGGAAGTGTCCTGGTTCTTTCAGATGGGAGGGAGATTGCTGTGGCATTATGTACAATTGCAAGAGAAACGCCTTCAGAGCTGTATATGAGTTCCCTGGAAATCACTCTTTTCTGCATCTTTTCAGTCCCCATTCTCTTGATTTTGTTCTCAGAATATGTAGGACACACAGAAAATGCCCTTCCAAGTGGTAATAGAAAATATAATAATAGAAATGACTATTCCATTTGCTAAACATGCTCACCTGGAGGAATACAAGAGGTGGTTGAGTGGCTGGTAGTTCATGCTGTGATAAATTAAGCTAGGGACAAAGTGGGGGTATGGGGGATGAATGGGATGTGGATCCAAGGTCTGAGTCTGACCTGAATTTTGTATTTCAGGAAGTGGATA
>NW_006991420.1:0-815 GCF_000164805.1 Carlito syrichta | reverse complement strand
TGACGAGTTGGCCCACTAGTTAGCAATGTTAACTAGTTTCCTGCTCGTTTGCTTAACTAATAGTTGGCCAACGAGTTGGCCGAGAAGTTAGCTGGCCTAATTACTCGGCCGACTAGTTCGCTTTGCTAACTAGTCTGCTGACAAGTTGGTTGACTATTCGGACAATTGTTTAACTCACTTTACTATTTGGATGGCTAGTTGGCGGACAGGTTACCTGACTTAACTAGTCGGCCAGCACATGAGCCAACAGGTGAGGGGACTTAACTAGTTGGTGGGTGAGAGAGCTGACTGGTCAGCTGACTTAACATGTCGGGCAGCGAGTGAGCCAACTGGTAAGCTGACATAAGTAGTTGGCCGCCATGTAAGCTTACTGGTCAGCTCATATAACTAACCTGCCAGTGAGTGAGCTGAATGGTCAACTGAATTTAGTTGGCTGGAGAGTGAGCTGACCGGTCAGGAGACTTAACTAGTCAACCAGTGAGTGAGCAGACCGGTGAGCAGAGTTAACTAGTTGGCCATCGAGTGAGCTGATGGATGAGATGCCTTAACTAGTTGGCCAGCGACAGAGCCATTGGCATGCTGACTCAATTAGTTCACTGGCGTGCAAACCAACTAGTTAGCTGTCTTGTTGGCCTGTGAGTAAGCCAGCAAGTTACTTGAACTTTTGTCTGACGAGTGAGCCGACTAGTTTGCTGACCAGTTGGCAGGTGAGTGAGCAGACTAGTTAACTGACCTGATGGAAAGCAAGCAAGGAAAATAATTGCCTAAACAGCTTGCTGAGTTGCTAGCTCACTTATTAGCTAAGTAACTAGATG
>NW_006991419.1:0-728 GCF_000164805.1 Carlito syrichta | reverse complement strand
GGTCTTTGCATTTCTGTGGCATCAGTTGTAGTGTATCCTTTTTTTTTTTCCTTCCCTTTTATCTTAATCTAACTAATGATTTGTTGAATTTGTTTACCTTTTCAAAAAACCAATGTTATATTTTTTATTTTATATTGTTTCTATTTTGTTTATTTATTTTCTAATCCTTATCATTTATTTGCAGTTATTTGGGGTTTGAGTTCATCTTGTTTTTCTAGTTTCTTAAGGTACCTTGTTAAGTTGTTTATATCAAACCTTTCTACCTTTTAGATATAAACATTTATTGCTATAGACTGCTTTTTCTCTGTGCCATAGATGTCATGTATCGTGTTTCCATTTTCATTGGTTTAACTTTTAAAATTGTCTTTTTAATTTTTGTATTGACCACCAGTTGTTCAGGTTTCTTTCTTTCTTTCTTTTTTCTTTCTTTCTTTCTTTCTTTCTCTAAGTTATTTCAAAAGACATGTCTTCCAGCTCAGAAATTCTTTCTTCTGCTTGAGCTAGACTATTGTTGATGCTTTTGATTCTTTTTTGTAATTTCGAGCATTGAATTATTCAACTCCACATGTTATATTAGGTTTTTTAAAATGATATCTATCTCTTTGTTTAATTTCTCATTCATTAAAAACATTGTTTTCATTATTTTGTTGAACTTTATATCTGTTTTACCTTGTATCTTACTGAATTTCCTATGATCATCATTTCAAATTCCTTTTAGTCATTGCATG
>NW_006991418.1:0-750 GCF_000164805.1 Carlito syrichta | reverse complement strand
GCAGCAGGTACAGAAGAGAGTGGCCTTCTTTCCATGGGTCTTCATGTCTACCTTGAGCAAATCACTCAGAAAGACCCAGAGCGGCTGAAGCTCAGAGTTAGAGACAGAGACAGATCTTCTTCCTACTTTGAATAGACAACCAGAAGTGGCCCACCCATAAAGAGCTTGAGCACCATGATGAAACAGGCAGGAAGGGGGAAAGAGAAGAGAGGAAAGAGAAGAGGGGGAGAGGGGAGAGGGAGGAGGACAAGGAGAGAGAGAAAGAGAGAGAGAGAGAATGAATGAATGAATTAGCTTTAGAAATGAACTGGTAATTTAAAAGTCTGCATTATCTCCGTCAGCCTCTCTCTGGGAGTTTCCTAAATTGCTATAACGATAAGAAGGTGGAAAGCAGTTGGGCTGTTCGGTCCACAACCTCTCTGGCCAGGCTAACTCTCACTGCCTGTTGTCATGTACCCTGATGTTTGGAATACAGCCAGAGTCAGGCTTACTGGTACTTTGTAGGTCACTTAGAGTCTATTTTTAGACTCAATAACAGAAATGGCTCATACGAGCTTCTCACATTGTTATCCCTGCACTCTTTGTGGGTGGCACCACAATGTGGTATGGAAGAAAGAGAAAATAATCACGGATCAGGTCCATGTCCTGGGTCTGTAATAGGATGTGCTGGCCCTAAGACCTTATGCAAGTGATTCAGCCACTTGATGACATCATGTGTGTGTTGCAAAATGGTATATTGGTAGTATCTGC
>NW_006991417.1:0-1249 GCF_000164805.1 Carlito syrichta | reverse complement strand
AGTGCTAGGACACACAGGGAGGATGGATACATCTACAATTGCTCTCTCCTTTGTCCCCTGGGCTTCATAACTATAAAGTACTGAAACTTGTCAACTGAGTTTCATTCCTAGGACCTTACTAGAAGTTAGAGAGAAAGGTAAAACCAGAGAGAAGGAAAGTTTGTAGTAAATGGAAAGAAATTTTAAAAATTGAAATATTTGATCTGTGCTTTGAATGATGGTAGAAACGTACCAGTTGTGCACAATAGGTATACAGAAAAGGAAGAACCCCAAAAAGCACAGCTTCATTGATAAACATCAAGGTGTTTGCAGTGTCTGAACACCTATTCTTGATTCAGGAATCCTGAGATTTCTGTCTATATCACAGTGAAAGCATTGAGATCCAAAAGGACACAGGTAAGCAGTAAACATGGCTAGGGCCATGGCAAATGTGCACAATCCAAAATTAACAATGCACCTCTAGTGAATGAAGCCCTTAAACCTAGGTAGGTTATTTCTACCATGCAGATCTTCATTCTGACTTAGAATCCTTCAAGGGCCTCACTGCTGAGACCATTGTGGACACCTTAGAAATAATATAGATTGTAAGCAAATTGTGTTCCTCAACTTTGCTTTTTTTTCTTTACAAATTATTTTAGCTTTCCTGGTACTTAGTCTTTCCATATAAATTTTAATAATGGCTTGTTGATATTTATCATGATTTTATTTTAGGATTTTTATCATGATTGTATTGGATCTATAGATTAGATTTGAGGAGAATTAATATCTTAATAATGCTGAGTTTTACAAACCAAAACTCAGGAGCAGGTCTGGCAGGTTGGTAACTTGAGTCTGATATAGTCAGGGGTCAGATGACCGACTGACTGGAAGGGTCTCAGTCTAGAGACTATTGTCAGAGTTTGAGAGATTCATCTCCCTTTCTTGTACCTGTATTCAGAACCGGTCAGACACCAGGTATTTCCTTTACAAAGGAAGTTTAAGCTACTCTGTAAAGGTAAACTTTAAGATTAACAAAAATTTTATTTGTGCTGTGGTGGTCCTGTCTCCAAGATAACTAGAATTTTTTTCTCCCATTATCATAGAGACCAGACCAAGGTTGAAAATCCCCAGGACAAACTGTATCATATTGCTAAGTGATAGATAGTGTAGAACCTGTGAGATGTCTAAATGGACCCTATGGTTGGTATTAATCTTATAGCCACCATGTCTCTTATAATATACTACAAAAATTATTTATAGATTTTTTGGT
>NW_006991416.1:0-1304 GCF_000164805.1 Carlito syrichta | reverse complement strand
TTTTAAATTCCCAGTCAACAAGTACAACTGTTTTTAGAAATCGGTTTATTCATTGTAATTGCCCTCATTTCTGACCTAGCAATCCAATCATGTTATTCCAAATTGTTGTTTATACTGTAGGCAAATCTGATGAAAACAGCTCTTTGATCTGACTTGCAGGTTCAGGGAATGCTGAGGGTACCCTTCAAGTAAGTTTTTACAACAGGTTTCCTCTGCAGGCCACGCAGGTGTCCCCTCCATTCCCCTCCCCCCAGCCATGGGAACAGCAGGCCATGAAGGGTTCCGACACGATTCTCATGAGCCCATGACCAGCCGCTTCTACTGACTGACCAACGGCTGTGTCTGTGAGGAGGTTACCAGGCCCTGGCATCTATGGCTCTCCATTAAGTGGGAGCAAAAAGAACAGGTCCTGAATCTTGAAGCTGTTTACCAACTGCTGGAAGAGGCCGGCTTCTGGCACCCACAATCCATAGAAAATCTGAGGTATTTGATTTTCTCATGTCATACTGTAAAACACAAAAGCTGCATGAAGAGCTGCCATAGATTGCCAAACTAAATTAAGCAATGAGGAAGAAATCACACATACTTCTGTGAAAAATGGAGTCTTGAAAGACCAGTTCTTCACTCAGATCCCACGAGTTCAGGCTTAAAAGCAGACATTGTGGTTATGGCTTCCAGCCACGTGGTATTTGTGAGCTCTCACTGAGGCCCTTAACCCTTAAGGCCTAATGGGTTAAAACACACTCACTCTCTCTCTCTCTCTCTCTCTCTCTCTCTCTCTCTCTTTGTCTCTCTGTCTCTCTCTTTTTTTTTCTTGTGTCAAGGGCTGACTTTCAATAGATCGCAGCGAGGGAGCTGCTCTGCCCCCATACGAAACCCCAACCCAGAAGCAGGGGTTAAAACACTTAAGCCTAAAGGGTTTAGGGAGTCTCCAGAGGCTGAAATTTGGAGAGAACAACTTTATCTTTATGGGACAAGTGGGGCACAACACAAATATTTGTTGGATTCTGTCTCTCTTCCATGACAGGGAGCTTATCAACTGGTTTGCAAGCAGATTTTATGGGAAAAAGTAAATTATTTCATGGGGAAGAAGTCTCATGGCCTCGCATGCTAAGGCTAAAGGCTGCAGTCAGGTGACACCCCAGGTTTACAGAGAACTGAAGCAAGTTAGAACGCCATTCATCAAATGTCAAGAAGGTGCCAGAGCTACGCCTTGATGTGGGGCCTGAAGCAAGGTGCAGACATACAAACTGTCCCAAAGGCGGAAAGGTAAGCATCCCAGGTGGATGTAGAAGGCAGGGGAG
>NW_006991415.1:0-1080 GCF_000164805.1 Carlito syrichta | reverse complement strand
GAGGCAGCTACCATCACTTGAGTTTTGCAGAGACTCAAAAGCAGGCAGAGAAGTGAGAAAGCTTAAAAGTAAAAAGAAGGTAAGTGATTGGTGACTGATAGCCTCGGGAAACTGATTAGTCCTATGTTGGAAGTAGAAACAAAAATTAGGTAAGTTGTCAGTTATTAATCAAGTCTTGGTCCTCTTTGCCAATTGTCATTAGGTTATTGTCTGACTTCCTGGTTTCTTGTTTGAGATAGTGAGCTGACTCCTTCGAAATCTCACTTGTAGATATTGGGCTGGCTTCCTGGGCTAGTTACTACCTAATAGGTTGGTTTTTTGAACTGATTGATGCCCACTGTTAGGTCAGAGTCCTATTTTTATATATGATAATTGTCTATACATACAGTCTTTCACTATACTTAATAGTGTGTTTTAGCCCACCATTGAGACATATATTTATTTATGGAATGACTAACTTAAGCACAAGGTATCCCATTCTCTGGAGAATAATAATGATTCCACCTACTGCATATAAAGAGCACATATTATGTGGTAGTTACCAATGGGTTTATTAGCATGGTTTTCTACTTCATAGAACCTAAATTTTTGTAGAAGTAGAAATTATGTATGTCCTGCTTGCTTAACTATTTTTCATGAATGGTGTAAAATACTCATAGCTGAAGTGATGATATGCTAATTCATGGTCTTTGACTCATGTGACCATAGAGGGTCATTACACAATTGGAGACATACCAGTTTAAGACCTGTAAGTTAAACAAGTAAAAACTCTAAGTTAAACAAATGTCTAATAAATGAAAGTAATTCTGCATTTCAAACTGAAATAATTAGCTCTGTGAAAAGTCTGCAATTAGTATATCATTTGAATTTATAATTAGCATTGCAGATATTAAATTACTGCTTATTTCAGATAAATTTTAGTGGTTAAATCAAATGCAATTGAAAGTTGGATATTCATAATGTACTTTGTTGTTTCTATTAATGAAAATTAATTTAAGCTTGGATTGTCTAATTTGCCTATGTATACAAAGTTAAATTTATAATTGATATTAAATGTCAACTCAAGAAACATCACAAATG
>NW_006991414.1:0-855 GCF_000164805.1 Carlito syrichta | reverse complement strand
GTGGCTCATTTTTTATTCATTGTACAGACGAGGTTACCCCAAGTTGCCCAGTCTGATCTCGAACCCTTGGTCTCAGGCAGTCCACTCGCCTCAGTCTCCCGAAGTGCTGGGATTACAAGCTGAGCCACCGAACCCAGCCAGTAATTCTATTTTTATTTTTTATTTATTTTTAACCTTAGTGTATAGATTCATGTTTTTAATTTTTTGAGGAATCTTCATACCATTTTCCTTAGTGGGTGTACCATCTCACATTCCTACCAACAGTGTGTAAGGGTCCAAGTTTTGTCACATTCTTCCCTATCCTTGTTATTTTCTGTGTGCGTGTGGCCATCTTAACAGATGTGAAGTGATATCTCATTGTGGTTTTAATTTGCATTTCTCTGATTAGTGATGTTGATTATCTTTTCATATGCTTGCTGGTCATTAGTATATTTACTATTTAAGTCCTTTGCCTCCCCCCACTTTTTTTTGAGTCTGAGTCTCACTCTGTGACCCAGGCTGGAGGGCAGTGGAGTGATCACTGCTGGACTCAGGTGATCCTTCTGCCTCAGTCTTCCAAGTAGCTGGAACTACAGATGTGT
Organism: Carlito syrichta; assembly: GCF_000164805.1. Classification (NCBI taxonomy): domain Eukaryota; kingdom Metazoa; phylum Chordata; class Mammalia; order Primates; family Tarsiidae; genus Carlito; species Carlito syrichta. The sequence continues at coordinate 274 of NW_006991414.1, read as the reverse complement.
GCTATCACGGCTGACTCATTTTAAAATTTTTGTTATCGAGAGAGTGTCTTGCCAAGTTGCTTGGGTTGATGTGGAGTCCCTGGGTTTAGGTAATCCTCTCGCCTCCACCTCCCAAAATGCTGGGATTTCAGGTCTGAGGCACTGCGCCTGGCCACTTGGCCCATTTTAAAATTAGATTTTTGATGAGGTCCCACTTGTCTTTCTTATCTCTTAAGGCATGGGCACTTGGGGTTTTGATCAGGAATTGATTGACAGTTCCAATTTCCATAAGGGT
>NW_006991413.1:0-876 GCF_000164805.1 Carlito syrichta | reverse complement strand
TGGTTTTTCTTTCAGAATCTCACATCTTGCTTCCTCTATTCCAATCCTCAGTGTCCTAAGTCATAGTCTTTCTGAACCAGTGGTTTGCACTAAAGAGCCATGGTCTCCCATCTTACACTCTCTTGTCCTTACTGCTATCTATTATAATCCCACCCAAATTCTCTTTTTTTTTTCCTAAGCTTAAGTCTATCAATACCGAAACCATGTGTCACCTCCTGTATTAGTTTGCTAGATCTATCATAACAATACCAAGGACAAAATGGTTTAAACATGATCACAAGCTCCCTTAAGGTAACTGTGGCAAATTTTATTGAATTTGTTCTACCTCTATGTATTTTTTATATGTATATTATAGTCAGTGTGAGAGAATTTTACTTTAAATTGCTAATATTTAGAGAATTTCTACTTAAACACAATGTTAACCTATTGTTATTATTATTGTTGAAATGATTTAAACATATCTATACCACTGAAATGAAAGCTCCATGATAACTGGGGACAGACACTGTCTATCTTCTCTAATAGTGAATCACTAAACTCAACTACAGTGTTTGTCACTTACTATATACTTAGGATAGTTTTTTGAAATAAATGTTGAGTGAATTATATCTATAAAACTGAGAAGCTTTTGAAAAACTATGATATGAGAAAGAAAAAGATTCAATTTAAGCCTGCTCTTCGAAAGTGCACTGAGGCAGTTATGTAAAATATTGCCTAAATTGGGGGCAGGGTAACCAGAGACACGTACAAACCTGGAGCAATTATGCCTTTAATAAAAACACCAATATTGAGTCTACATTTCTGAGGATACACAATATTCAGGTAATACATGTCTCAAAAACAAGAGTTTGTTTCTTTCTAATCTTATAATTACTA
>NW_006991412.1:0-878 GCF_000164805.1 Carlito syrichta | reverse complement strand
CTCCAAACCCAAATAGAAATCTGGGATTGCTGGCCCTGGGAGAGGCAGCCTCTCCAGACTAGCAAGACTCCCCAGGATGTCAAAGCATCATTAAGCACTGAAAATAAAAAATAAAAAAACAACATAACTAATGTAATGAGACAGGCTATTTGTTTCAGGAAATAAAAGACATTGCTCTGAGTTTTCTAGTTTCAGGAAAGATGGCAGGGAGGGGCCTTGTCTTGTGCCCTTCTGGTATTATTTTCTAAACTCCAGGATGAGTTGCTTGTCTGGCAAACAAAGGAAGATAAGATCTACCGACCGCTGATCCTGTAATCTAATTTGTAACCACTGAGGGCTTAATGATATTGACACCATCCGGAGGATTCTATCAGAGCAAGTTTCTATGACAAAGGGGAGCTTCTGTGATTGTTTATTCTGCCGTTTCTGTTACCAGAATTCAGAAATATCCATCTGCCAAGGACCATTTAATATCACACATATTTTACCCTCCATGGGGCACGGAAAGGATGGGTAATCCCTATTTAAAGTAGTGAGCAAAGCAGATCTCTCAGCCCTGTTCTTACTAATTCAGATGCCAAATTTGCTGTATTAATCAAAAAATTGTACTTATTTTTAAAATAGCTTTATAAGGTATTTTGGTGATATGTAGATAGTATTCTTTTCTAAGATTTGTTCTTTATTCTGATTCATCAATAATAATACTCTCAATGAGTCTATATTTAAGCATCATCGTCAAGCAAACCTACCATTACTGAAAGGCTACTGATGCGTCATACAACCTGTCTGAAAAATGATTTCATTCAGATCTAATTTACTTCATCTATATCATACATTTGGTTTTAGTTGTAATTATTACAGCTTCCATCCGACTCCGT
>NW_006991411.1:0-1295 GCF_000164805.1 Carlito syrichta | reverse complement strand
TTAGATGTCCAGACTTAGGAGTCTGGGCTGTACCTCTAAGATTCTACCTCTTCTCCCACTAAATTCTGTTTTCCTCTCCAACTACTTTTGAAAAATGCTCTTCCAAAAGTTACCAGGGGCTTCCTATGACCAAAGGCAATTGCAGTTTCTTGATTCTCAAGCAAATTGACTTTATGTTGAACCCAGTGCTGTTGACCACCTCCTTCTTACCCCCTTGTTTTCCTATCTGTCCTATAGGGACTCCCCTACCTCCTCCTCTCCCATCTACCCCTCAAAGGCAAGTGTTTCTCAAGTTCTGTGCCTATCTCCTTTTTGTTTGAAAAATTTCACCTGGGTGGTCTCTGATATCACCTCTGTGCTTCTAAACCTGGATTTCTAGCCCTATTTTCTTTCATGTTTACTGAAGACTAAAAAGAAATGTGCATATTCTATATCAGGACTTCTTAAACTCAACAGCGCCTGAATTTAATGTATCTTCTTCCTATCTAAACTTGCTCCTTCTGCTGCACCCTCATCTCAATTAATTCTATCCATCTCAAAATGGCCCCCTTCTTGGCTCATTATTCCCCCTAAGATTCTATATCTAATCCATCAGCAGATTGCATTGGCTCTGCTTTCTAAACAATCCAGAATCTGACCACTTCTCCCAACCCCCACTGCTACCCCTGGGTCCAAGTTACCTTCCTCTCTCAGCTGGATATTTGCAGGAGCCTCCTTTCTGGTCATCCCGCTTCCAGCCTTACTGTGCTTCAGTCTATTCTCAATGCAGTATCTGGAGTGATCCTGTTAAACCATGTCAGATCTTCTTACTCCTCTGCTCAAAACTCTTCAATGATTTTTCTGGCTCATTCACAGACTTAAAAAGAGAAAAAGGCAATGGCCTTACCAGTAAGCCCACCGACCTATCTCCTCGCACCCTTATTTTCCTCTCTTTATCTCATACTACTCTCTCTTCCTCACTCTTTCCTTGTGGGTCCTCACACATGCCAAAGACAATCCAGCCTTGAGGGCTTTGAAATTGTGCTGACCTTTCCTTGAAATGGTCTTTCCTGGATACTCACACGTCTCAGAAAAATGATTCTAGGCCAAAAACTTTATGAAAATCTATTGGCAATAAATACTATAGATTATCGCTTTTTATATAACTATTTATTTCACCATCATGCAAAATGGGAAGGTAACTCATGTTTATTGACCTTATTGTCAGGTATTGCGTTAGAGTGATTTTATTGTGTAATTTTATTCTTATAGTAACCCTATGTGCCCATTTAACAGGAAGAGAATGCAAGGTTCAG
>NW_006991410.1:0-1121 GCF_000164805.1 Carlito syrichta | reverse complement strand
TTTCACAATTCCCATTTCAATCAATGAAGTGAAAGTATGAAGTGAAATTGTACATATGTATGGAGTACAATTTGAAGTTTCAACACATATCTATGTTATACTATGGTTAACTGTCAAATATTGTATATTATAAAGTAGCCAGGAGAGAGATCTTTAAAAGTTCTCATCACAAAAATAATAATAATACATGAGGTGATGGATACACTAAATACCCTGATTGGATCATGATACAATATACACATGTGACTTCATTTTTGATGTGTGACCACTGACAGTTTCCAGGCTTGATCCCTTCCCTATTGTCTCACATCTGATGATATGAAAGTCTGGGTGTGCCTTCTATTTGCACCAGAGGGAACGTTTAACCAGGGACTCCCTTGCCTGTGTACCGTGGCCCCAGCTCCTAACCCTGCTAAAAACCCAAAGACACTTGCCTTCCTTCACTAGAGCAAATCCCTGGCAGCTTGGGTGCCTGTGCTGCTCTCCCCAGAAAGTTCCATGATTTAAGTAATAATAATAGTTTTGTATCATCTTGGTACATGTGTATCAACATCAGCTTCCACATGAGAACCAATTCGGGGTGGGGGAATTGATCATGTCCTCCATTGGCAACCATTAAACATTTGCTTTGAATTTAATGTTTTAATTTAAAAGTAGGTAGGATAGAAGAAAAATAATATTGGACATGAGTTGAAAGACCTGAGTGCAAGTTGTCAGCTACGTGAGATCAGTGAAATGATTTCACTTCATTCATTCATTTCACTTCATGCTTTCATTTATTCATTTATTCATTTCATACTTCATTCATTCATTCATTTCATTTCATACGTTCACTTAATTGAAATGTGGATTGTGAGAAGTCAATTGATAAAGACTTTAAAGAGCCTAAAACCATGTTTACATGTGGTAGTTGCTGGGATATTGCTCAGATTTAATGGGACAATGACTTTAAAGTGCTTAACACTGTGCTTGGAGCACAGCAAGTATTTAACAAAAGTTAGCTTTCTTCCCCTTTCCCCTCTTCTCTGTTGATCTTCCTTTATCATCATTAAGAGATTTTGCTCGAAACCAGCCTGGGCAACTTGGTGAGACCTCATCTCTACAATAAATAAAAAAAAAAA
>NW_006991409.1:0-1009 GCF_000164805.1 Carlito syrichta | reverse complement strand
TGCTCTTTGTGACCAAAGTTAGCTTTACTGGAAGCCAAGATTTGTTTCATGGTTCTGATTTGGCCAGTTTCTTTTAGGTGTACTGAAATTTCCTCCTTGTAAAATCTGAGGTTCTCATGGCTGTGCATTATACCTCCCCCTCTACTCTGAATTTTACCTACATTACCGAGAACTGACTTTTCTTTTAGTAATCGAGAGTGGTATCAAATTCTATTTAGTAGGTAGCACTTTAACTTTAAAGGGAGCCAGATCCACCTCCATTGTTGTTTTCATCCACGACTCCTAATTCTGTCTTCTGAGTAACACTAAGCAACCTCTCCTAGCTTTTGGGTAACAGCGCTAGAATATCTGGAAGCAGGTAGCTTCTTCTTTGTCTATTACAAGTGAAACAATTTGGGTTTTTTCCAAAGAAATAAATATTTCTATTCCTGAGCACTTGCGACATTACAGGGAACATTTACTGACAGTCTCCTGTACCATACTATTCCGAAGAAGAAAACCAGGAATTCTACCATGATATTCCCCTCAGATACAAAAAAATGATTTTTCTTGGTAATAGTTATATATGTATAGTTTATTGGAATTAGATAAGGACCAAAACATCAACAGTTCAATAAGGAAAGTGACCCTGTATAGTGGTTACAATGCGGACAGTGTAGTATAGTGGTTACAGAGCTAGATGGCCTACATTGGAATCCTGGCTCTTATGCTTAATGACTGTGTGACCCCAGGCAAGTCAATCAACCTCTCTGTAGCCTCAGTTCTAGCATATGTAAAATGGATATAATAATAGTTCCTATCTTACAGAGTAGACATGGAGTTAGCATTTGTAAAGCCTTAGAATAGTGCCCGCCCTGTGGCAAATGCTATATAACTATGTGTTACATGAAAATAAAGACATAAAAGAAGGAAGGAAAGAAGTTATTTAAGAAGACAGACTTAGACTTAATATTTCATCAGACGTTTTGACTGAGAAAAGTTAGTAGATGGGCCCAGAAAACACAGAGGG
>NW_006991408.1:737083-737707 GCF_000164805.1 Carlito syrichta | reverse complement strand
CAGCAGGTCGAGGCTGTGGTGGCCGGGAGCGGCCACTGCACTCCAGTCTGGGCGACTGAGTGAGACTCCATCTCAAATAAATAAATAAATAAATAAATAAATAAATAAAATTAAATAAATAAAAGATGCAAAACTCAGAAATCATAAGTGTAAAGGTTTATTTATAGCAAAAGGATATGCACTGAATTAATAAAAGTTGTTTCTTCTGAGGAAGGAGACAGAGAGATGAGGTGATAAAGGAATTTATATTTATAATGGTCTGTTTCTTTAAAAATGATAAATATAAAGTGTTAACACATATTCCTTTTGATTCGTGGGCATATGGGCATTGACTATGTTACCTCCTCCTGCCTTTTGTTGAAACACTTTTTTAAAAAAGGACAAAACTGGGATTACAGGCTAAGTTTAAAAAAAAAAAAAAAAAAAAAAAAGGACAAAAACTAAAAACAAAACCCCACAGATAATTAAAAATCTAGACAACTTAAAAGATATGCCAGGCTCGGTGACTCAGCCTGTAATCCCAGCACTTTGGGAGGCTGAGGTGAGTGGATTGCCTGAGCCTGCGGGTTTGAAACCCGCCTGGGCAACTTGGCGAAACCTCATCTCTACAATAAAATCCAAAAT
>NW_006991408.1:734164-737063 GCF_000164805.1 Carlito syrichta | reverse complement strand
CTCCCAGCCACCGCAGCCTCGACCTGCTGGGCTCTGGCGATTCTTCCGCCTCAGCCTTCCAAGTAGCTGGAACTACAGGCGCACGCACCACGCCCGGCTGGTTTTTTGATTTATTGTAGAGATGAGGTCTCGCTGCCCAGGCAGGTCTCGAACCCGTGGGCTCAGGCAATTCACTCACATCAGCCTCCCAAATGTGCGGGATTACAGGCTGAGCCACCGAGCCTGGCTGGGCTTTTATTTTGTGGTCTGGATTCTTCTGCTGAAGTTAGGGTTTTGGTGGTCTTGCTATTCCAGCTTTCTTAGGTGATTTGTTAGGCTGTTAACTTGTGATCTTTCCATTTTCTTCATGTGTGTGTTCATAAAGGTATGAATTCCCCTCTTAGGACTGTTTTCATGGCATTCCAGTTTAAAGGGCATTTTGGTAAGAAGTTTCTTCATTTTCATTTATTTCCAGGTATCTTTATTTTTTTATTTATTTTATTTATTTTTTTTTTGAGTTGGAGTCTCACTCTGTCGCCCAGACTGGAATGCAGTGGCTGCTCCCGGCCACTGCAGCCTCAACCTGCTGGACTCCGGCGATCCTTCCGCCTCAGCCTTCCAAGTAGCTGGAATTACAGGCATGTGCTACCACGCCCGGCTGATTTTTTTGATTTATTGTAGAGATGAGGTCTCGCTGCCCAGGCGGGTCTCGAACCCACGGGCTCAGGCAATCCACTCATCTCAGCCTCCCAAAGGCGCAGGATTACAGGCTGAGCCACCGAGCCCGGCTATGAATCCCTTTCTTAAGAAAGTCATAAAGTTGTCAGAGTTATATGTAGCCACAGTAAAAATTATAACTATAGTAAAAATAAAAAACATAACTAGTAAAAATGAAAATATGCAAATGCAATAATAGAAGTAAATATACACTATATAATACTATATATACTTATTATATATTAATATATAATTATTATAATTATATTCTGTGATTATATAATAATATATCAATGCAATAATAGTTGGTATAAATAAAATGCTGTCAGTATTGTAGAAGAAAAACAATAAAATGGTAAAGGCTTCATGGAGGAGATTTCGCTTGTGCTGAATTCTCAAAGATATGTTATGTTTCAATATTCAGGAAAGACCTTGAGAGAAGAGCTCCAGATTAAGCCTTCTTGGGCAAACTGATCCCACTCGCAGCTATTCTGAAAGTGGAGAGTGTTGGTTAGAGGCCATAGCATGGAAGGTGTAGTTGGGTGTTTTATATGGGCTGCCTTGTTGGCCTGGTAACTGGTACTGGAGGCCAAAAAGAATCAAGGAAGGTTTTTGAGGAGGATGGTGAGATTTGGTCTGAGCATTGTGATCCTTCTAGTACACAGAGTTGAAAAGAGAGACAAGCCGGGCTCGGTGGCTCAACCTGTAATCCCACGCCTTTGGGAGGCTGAGGTGAGTGGATTGCCTGAGCCCATGGGTTCGAGACCCACCTGGGCAACTTGGCGAGACCTCATCTCTACAATAAATTAAAAAATTAGCCCGGCGTGGTAGTGAGCGCCTGTAGTTCCAACTACTTGGAAGGCTGAGGTGGAAGGATCGCCGGAGCCCAGCAGGTCGAGGCTGCGGTGACCGGGAGCGTCCGTTGCACTCCAGTCTGGGCGACAGAGTGAGACTCCAACTCATAAAAGAAAAAAGAAAAAAGAAAAGAGAGACAGCACAAAGAGAGGACCTGAGAAAGCACAAGAATCTTTGATTTTGAAGACACGGGCTTATGTTTCCCTTCTAGCTCCGGCACCATGCCTCAGTTGTCTTTAGATTCGGCATCCTCCTTTGCAACACCAGAGTAGAACTTGTGAATTATGTCTACATAATAGGGCTCCTGAGGGCCTAGCCAGTTTAAAATGTGTTTTGAAAACTGTAAGCAACAGGACAGATGTGATGGCTGAACTACTTCATGTGTAAAGCTCACAACTCGCCCGTTCCTCGCCTGCCAGTCTAACTCCATCGGTGCCTATTTTCTGCGGAACTCCACCTACCCAGGAATAGAAGTTTTGTCCCTGACATTGCTGTTCTTTCAGTTTTGTAGTATAAGATTAGGAGAATAGAGAGAGAGATTCTGACAAGGAGAGGCTGGAAGTAAAAAGCAAAGGCTGAGATTTCTTGAGGGATAGGTAGATATTCACTTTAGTGCAGTCCTGGGAAAGAGAAGAGGATAAGAGTAAAGGGAGGGAGAGAGAAAGGAGTTTTCAGCCAAGTTGAAGAGACAGTGTAGATGGAATATTTGGATCTCTTCTACTGTTCTTCCACAGATAATATAAAGAATGGACTTTCTTTTTAATTACTTCTACCAGTTGAATTTTTCTCTAATCCATTCTGAAACAGAGTTAACTATGTGGATGCCCTAGGTAAAAATGTTCACTCAAAACTATATATCAGGAGTACTAATATAGTTCTGAAGAGAAGTGATCAGAGCCTGAGTTAGGTCATGGGAGATGAGGGGAAAACAACAACAACAACAACAAAATGACAAATATGAGATGAGGAGGGAAAAAAAATAATGTAGAAAAAAATATCAATAACAATTGACCATAGAATGGACTTGGAGGCATCAGGGAGAAAGGGAAGGCTGGGAAGATGGTGGTCTCAAATGAGGGTAGCGAGGAGGAGGAAGAATAAAGAGAAAGATCAAAGAGCAGACAATGAAGGAAGATTTGAATATGTCAATTGTCAGTGGAAAATCCATGTAGCAATCAGCAGACAAGAGGTTAGAAATTTGAGCGTGCAACTCCAGAGAAATATCAGGATAAGATGCATAGATTTTTGGGGTAAAAAATTAACAGCTGATGTCATTTTTATTTTTTTTTAATTTATTTTTTTTTTAGTTGGAGTCTCACTCTGTCGCCCAGACTGGAGTGCAGTGGCC
>NW_006991408.1:728091-734144 GCF_000164805.1 Carlito syrichta | reverse complement strand
ACTCACCTCAGCCTCCCAAAGGCGCGGGATTACAGGCTGAGCCACCGAGCCCAGCAGTGTAACATTTTAAATATGTGTCTCTGCCCATTTATGGATTAACTGGGTCAAGCTGAGTTCACTTTCCCAGGAACAAGAAACTGGAACTCAGTGAAGCTCGTCAGTCTGTGAGGTAATTGAACTGGGTCTAGGGTGTTCGGAGTGTTTGGGTTTGACTGTCTGTCTGCTGAGGCAGAGTAAGACAGTATGCAGAGAAACAGAGGACAAAACGAAAAGGACCAAGAGATAGGAGAGACTGGAGTGATGGAGAGTAACCTCAGCCCTGGTACCTTGCAAGGCCAGGCTGTGCTTTTTGACTTTGTGTTTCTGGAACACCCCTTATTCTGCCTGACAAATTTGCCTTTTTTCTAAATGACCTCAGAGAGTTTTGTCCCTAACCAAAGCTAAAAGACAATGTTTAAAGAAAGCGTTCAAGCCGGGCTCGGTGGCTCAGCCTGTAATCCCATGCTTTGGGAGGCTGAGGTGAGTGGATTGCCTGAGCCCGCGGGTTCGAGACCCGCCTGGGCAACTTGGTGAGACCTCATCTCCACAATAAATCAAAAAATTAGCCGGGCGCGGTGGTGCGTGCCTGTACTTCCAGCACTTGGAAGGCTGAGGCAGAAGGATCGCCGGAGCCCAGCAGATTGAGGCTGCGGTGGCCGGGAGCGGCCACTGCACTCCAGTCTGGGTGACAGAGTGAGACAACAACTCAAAAAAAAAAAAAAAATTGCTTAAGCAGATCCTGAATTTGAGAAGAACAGCAGATGCCAATCAACATAAAGACCCACACAGGAATGGAATCAGCACGAGAATATAGTTCCTCAAATCCGTGTCCCTGAACTTCACTTTGCACTCTTTGACCAATCGACAATCTCCACATTTTGACCCCCTTCAAAACTCTTAAAAATCCTAAACCCAGACTCCATAGGAGAATGGATTTGAGGTTTCTTCCTGTCTCCTTGTTTGGTGGTCCTCTGGTTAAACCTCTTTATCTGTGGCAATCCAGAGTCTCAGTAAACTGACTGGCCAAGCACATCAGGAAACAGACCTATTATGGTTACAAGTGTGCTCCTCCTAGTGACCAAAGCAGTTCAGAAGGGTATCTTTGATTCCCTCTTCATGATGGGATTGAGTACATAGCAACATTGAAAGGGGTGTGGAGAAAGAGAGGTCACTAACTGAGATCACTAATTTAATTGACCCACCACATTTATGAGACACACACACACACATATGTTAGATATAATGGGGAAATATCAGAATTAGCAACAGGGGATTTCTCAAGGAGGTCATTAGGAGCTCAGAAATTTAGTGCTGAAATACAGGGTTTAAAAACTAGGAAAAACTTTCTTACTCTTATATTTTATGTTGTTGGTTTAGCTAGACTAAATTGGTGAACTTTGTTCCCTTCTGGGATGTCATAGCTGGGGTGTTTTCCAGCACCAACAACCAATTCTCGTATTCTCCTAACATCATCAACAGGATGTTCAACAGTTCAGTTCACTTCTGGCACTGACCATATGGGTGTAGACCCCACAGCTTAAGGATTTGTTCCCATAAGACTGCCTCCTACTTTAGACACTAGTCCCAAGACCCAGGCCTCCATACTTCTGACCTACTGATTATAAATCAGAGGTTCCCATGACCTTTTCCTAAGGTTCAAAAATTTGCTGGAATGGCTCACAGAACTAAGGAAGTCCCTTTAATTACATTTACTGGTTAATTATAAAGGATACAAATGAACAGCCAGATGGAGAGGTACAGAGGGCAAGGTTCAGAAGAGTTCTGAGGTTCTGTCTCTGTGGAGCTGGGATATACACTGTTTTGGCACACACCAATCCAGAAGTTCATCAAATTTTGTTGTTCAAGAGATTTTATAAACTGGGCCCGGTGGCTCACCCCTGTAATTCCAACACTTTGGGAGGCTGAGATGAGAGGAATGCCTGAGCCCACAGGTTCAAGACTAGCCTGGGCAAAATGGTGAGACCTCATTTCTTTTTTTTTTTAATATCAATATTTTTTATTTTGATGTTGTGGGGTACAGTTAAGGGTTAGGTATACAAATATACTTCGTTCAGGCACCCTTGTTGATAAGGGGTGTGAGACTTCATTTCTACAATAACTAAAAAAAAAATTTGCTGGGTGTGGTGGCACACGCCTGTAGTTCCAGTTACTTGGAAGGCTGAAGGGGCAGGATCTCCTGAGTCCAGCAGGTCAAGGCTACAGTGGCGTGAGTGTGCCACTGCACTCCAACCTGGGTAACAGAGATTCTGACTCAAAAAATAGTTTTTAATGGAGCTCAATCTCCAGTCCATCCCCTTTCCTGGAGTTCCAATCCTGGTAATCATTCAATCTTTCTGGTGACCAGCCCTACCCTGAGGCTATCTTGGGGTCCCTGTCTAAGTCACCACATTAGCTTAAGGGTGTGATCAAAAAAGAGCTCTTTACAAATAACAAAAGACGCTCCTATCATTCGGGAAATTCTGAGGGCTTTAGGTGGTTTGTGACAGGAGTCAAAAACCAAATATCTTTCTTATAACTCTTGTTGTTGTGTGGACATCATAGAGTGTACTTACACAAACATAGATGGTGTAGTCTCCTACGCACCCATGCTATATGGTATGACCTATTGCTCCTGGGTTACAAACTTATACAGCATGTTACTGTACTGAACACTTTAGGCAATTGGAACACAGTGGTGTTTATGTAGCTAAACACATTTAAACAGAGAAAAGATACAGTAGAAATACAGTATAAAAGATTAAAAAGTGGTACCCCTGTAGAGAGCACTTACGGTGAATGGACATTGTGGTACTGGAAGTTGCTCTTGGCAAGTCAGTGAGTGAGTGGTGAGTGAATGTGAAGTCCTAGGACATTACCGTATACTACTGTAGACTCTAAACGCTGTACAGTTGGGCTACACTAAATTAATAAAACATATTTTTCTTTCTTAAATGATGAATTACTCTTTGCTTACTAAATCCTTTTATTTATAAAATTTTTGACAGTTTTGTAATAACACTTAGCTTAACACATGAACACATTGCTCAACTATGCAAAAATATTTTCTTTCTTTATATCCTTGAAATATCTATCTGCAAAACCTATAATAGCTTGCTGAAATAGTTTGCTTGACCTGAGTAAGTAACTCCATTTTGTACCATACCTTCCATCTTAGCCTAGAGATGATCCCCTTATGTAACCTTCTCATGATCATACCGTACACCCACATTCCTGTGTCCCCTGGTGATTGGAAACTCCCTAGTTGCATAAATTCTGTAACCATCGGTACCCCTTAATAATCATATGGTTTGCCAAGAAATATCAATCAAACTGTACAGCTTATGTAATGCTTACCTTTATAAAATCCACTACTCACTCTGCTGCCGAGAGTTATTTGGGACACTAGTCCGCTCTCGGTCACCGGTGTCAATAAAGGACTCATAATCTGACCTTTTCTGCGTGTTGGTGTCATTTTTTGCAATCCGGCTATAATATCCTTATTCTGGACATTCTTTTCTTTTCTTTTCTTTTCTTTTTTTTTTGAGTTGGAGTCTCACTGTGTCACCCAGACTGGAGTGCACTGGCCGCTCCAAGCCACCGCAGCTGCTCCGGTGATCCTTCCGCCTCAGCCTTCCAAGGAGCTGGAACTACAGGTGCGCACTTCCATGCCTGGCTCATTTTGATTTATTGTAGAGATGAGGTCTTACCAAGTTGCCCAGGTGGGTCTCGAGCCTAGCCTTAAACTTTTTTTTTAAGAAGAAAAATTACACTCTAAAATAAAGATTAAAAATATAGCATAGTGAAGCTGGGCTCGGTGGCTCAGCCTGTAATCCCACGCCTTTGGGAGGCTGAGGTGAGTGGATTGCCTGAGCCCGTGGGTTCGGGACCCGCCTGGGCAGGGAGACCGCATCTCTACAATAAATCAAAAAATCAGCTGGGCGTGGTAGCGCGTGCCTGTAATTCCGGCTACTTGGAAGGCTGAGGCGGAAGGATCGCCAGAGCCCAGCAGGTCAAGGCGACAGAATGAGACTCCAACTCAAAAAAAATATATATATATATAGCATAGTGAAGACACAAACCAGTAACATAGCTGTTTATTGTCACTAGCAAGTATTGTGTACTGTACATCATTGTTTGTGCCATACTTTTATGTGACTGGCAGTGCAGTATGTTTGGTTATACCAGCATCACCACAAACATGTGAGTAATGTGTTGTGCTACATTACAGCTACAAAGTCACTAGGAATAGACATTTTTCAGCTCCATTATAATCTGATGGTACCACTGATCTAGATGCAGTTCACTGTTGACCAAAACATCATTATGCAGTGCAGGACTGTGTGTATGTGTCTTTATATGTATATTACAAATATATGTATACAGTATATCAAATTTGCAGTAGTATACTATAAAGTAATTAGTTGCATTCAATCCATAAATAGGGGAACATACAGTATTTAAGTTCAATGCAAGTGTACAATATGATACTTTCTGTATATCTGGTAATCTCAAATCTAGAAAAATATGCAACTTCTATCATTATGAGGATGGATAAAAGCCTTTTTTTATCTTTTTGTGGAAACACCACACTAGCAGGTTTAGACCAACTCATATTTCTAAAATTAAAATTGAATTTTATAAGAATTTGCATTTTGGTTATCAAAATGAAAAGTAACAAATACATACTCAATCCAGAAAAATTGGACTTTATTTTTTAATGGAATATTAGATATTAAGATAATATACTCAGCAAAGTCCTGGTCCTTTTACTTTGGTTAAAGGTATAATAAAATGGGGAAAATCAAATCTAAAATGGAAATAGTTCAAACTATTTTGAATTGAGGGAGTTAGTACGTAAGGGATGGTAGTCACATACTTTTGGATTTTTGAAGTTGGGTTGAGAAAAAGTAAAGAAAAAGTCATCGTCTGAGAGAGCCAAACAGAAAAAATAAGGGAGTTTATCATTCTGCAGAAGTAGATGATCTCTCCCCAAGAGATGGCTTGATATTGCTGATGTAGTTTTATTTTATTTTATTTTATTTTTAGTTTGTTTGTTTTTTAACACCCAAATCCAATTAAATTGGTGACTAAGGAAAATCCCAAAGATTAGAATGCAAAAGAAAACAAACTTAGTTAATAACGTATTCAGCAGCTAGGTGCGCTGGCCAGCACTTTGGGAGGCCAAGGTGAGAGGATTGCCTGGGCCAGCGGTTTCTTAACCAGCCTGGACAACTTTGCGAGACCTCATCTCTACAATAAATAAAAAAATCAGCCGGGCATTGTGGCGCGTGCCTGTAGCTCCAGCTACTTGGAAGACTGAGGCAGAAGGATCGCTTGAGCCCAGCAGGTAGAGGCTGTGGTGGTGGCCGGGAGCGTGCCACTGCCCTCCAGCCTGGGTGACAGTGAGACGCCAACTCAAAAAAAAAAAAATAATAATAATAATGTATTCAGCAGACAGCCTTTGAATCTCTTGGCTAGAGGTGTCTCTCTATGAGAGGGGTTATACCAGACAGTTGTTTCTGATTGACACTACTCATAAAGAGCAGCCAGCTCTTCTTGTTCTGGTTTCATGGTCATTTGGCAATCTTTTTTTATTTTTATTTTTTTATTTTTTATTTTATTTTTGAGTTGGAGTCTCAGTCTGTTGCCCAGACTGGAGTGCAGTGGCCGCTCCTGGCCATGGCAGCCTCTACCTGCTGGGCTCCGGTGATCCTTCCACCTCAGCCTTCCGAGTAGCTGGAATTACAAGCATGAGGTATTACACCCGGCTGATTTATTTATTTATTTAAAAATGTTTTTTTGAGTTGGAGTCTCACTCTGTTGTCCAGACTGGAGTGCAGTGGCCGCTCCCTGCCACCGCAGCCTCGACCTGCTGAGCTCCGGCGATCCTTCCGCCTCAGCCTTCAAAGTAGCCGGAATTACAGGCATGCGCTACCACGCCCGGCTAATTTTTCTTTGATTTATTGTAGAGATGAGGTCTCGCTACCCAGGCGGGTCTTGAACCCACGGGCTCA
>NW_006991408.1:725998-728071 GCF_000164805.1 Carlito syrichta | reverse complement strand
CACTCCACCTCAGCCTCCCAAAGGTGCAGGATTACAGGCTGAGCCACTGAGCCTGGCTTATCTTTCACTTTAAATCCAATGCCACGACTGGGCTTGGTGGCTCAGCCTGCAATCCCAGCACTTGGGGAGGCCAAGGTGATTGGATTGCCTGAACCCGTGGGTTCGAGACCCGCCTGGGCAACTTGGCAAGACCTCATCTCTACAATAAATCAAAGAAAAATTAGCCGCGCATGGTAGTACACGCCTGTAGTTCTGGCTACTTGGAAGGCTGAGGTGGAAGGATCACCAGAGCCCAGCAGGGCGAGGTTGTGGTGGGCGAGATTGTGTCACTGCACTCCAGTCTGGGTGACAGAGTGAGATTCCAATTTAAAAAAAAAAAAAAAAAAATCCAAAGCCAGAAACGATTAAGCTTAGCGAGGAAGGCATTTTTAAAGTCAAGACAGGCTAAAAACTAGGCCTCTTGTGCAGAACCGTTAGCTAAGTTGTAAAAGCAAAGGAAATGTTCTTGAAGGAAATTAAAAGTATTACATCAGTGACCACACACATGATGACGCAAAACAGCCTTATTGCTGATATGGAAAAAGGTCGAGTGATCTGGATAGAAGATCAAAGCAGGCACAACATTCCCTTAAACCCAAGCCTAATCCAGGGCAAGGCCCTAACTCTCTTCGATTCTATGAAAACTAAGAGAGGTAGGGACACTGCAAAAGAAAAGTTGGAGGCTAGCAGAGATTGACTCACGAGGTTTAAGAAAAGAAGTCACATCTGCAACATAAAAATGCAAGGTGAAGTAGCAAGTGTGGTTGTGAAAACTGAAGTATGTTATCCAGAAGGGCTAGCTGAGATCATTGATGAAGATGGCTATGCTACTGAGCAATCAGCGGGCTTATTGCTCCATGTGTATAGAGGCCAATACCAAGACATAATCTTTGAGAAATTAAAAGCTATATCTCGAGTCAACTGGCAAGGAGGCAGGAGGAAACACTCTAATCTGTCTCCTTGAGCTGGGGTTTGGGTCAGGTTTTACAGGCATAGGGGAATGAGGTGTGATCTGATTGATCCTGCAGTGAGGTGGTGCTAAGGAGGCCTTATCTGATTGAATCCTGCCAAGGGTGATGTAGGAACTCTATCAGTTTGGATCCTGGATCCTGCCTTGCTATGTCTGCTTCTTAATTTTGTACCCTCTCTTTAGGCCCAGCACTTGGATTCCTCCTGTGGGTCACACTTGGTTCATCTGGGAATGCTCAGGTTACATGACCTTTAATCTGGATGTCCATGGCAACTGAAAAACCACCTGCAATTTTGTTACACAAAAGTTGAACTAGATTGGTCTGATGTGGTTACAGCTACAGATTTTCAGTAAAGACAAAACAGCCTTCTATTGGAAGATGTCATCCAGGACTTGAATAGCTAAAGAGGAGAAGTCAATGCCTGGTTTCAAAGCTTCAAAGGAGAGGCTGACTCACTTGTTAAGGGCTAATGCAGTTGGTGACTTGAATTTGAAACCAATGCTCATTTGCCACTCTGAAAATCCTAGGTGCCTAAGAATTATGCTAGTTTTATTCTGCCTGTGCTCTATTTGAGCAAGTCTAGATGATTTGCTTGTGGCATGGTTTACTAAATATTTCAAGCCCACTGTTGAGACCTACTGCTCAGACAAAAAGACTCCTTTCAAAATATTACTACTCATTGACAATGCACCTAGCCACTCAAGAGCTGTACAAGGAGATTAATGTTGCCTGCTAACACAATATCTGTTCTGCAGTTCATGAATCAAGAACTAAGATTAGTCAGGCTCGGTGGCTCAGCCTGTAATCCCCCGCTTTGGGAGGCTGAGGCGAGCAGATTGCCTGAGCCCGCGGGTTTGAGACTCGCCTGGGCAACTTGGTGAGACCTCGTCTCTACAATAAATCAAAAATTAGCCGGGCATGGTAGCGCACGCCTGTAGTTCCAGCTACTTGGAAGGCTGAGGCGGAAGGATCGCCAGACCCCGGCAGGTCAAGGCTGCGGTGGCTGGAAGCGTGCCACTGCACTCCAGTTTGGGCGGCAGAGTGAGACTCCAACTCAAAAAAA
>NW_006991408.1:721655-725844 GCF_000164805.1 Carlito syrichta | reverse complement strand
TACCACGCCCGGTTGATTTTTTGATTTATTGTAGAGATGAGGTCTCACTGCCCAGGCAGGTCTCGAACCCGCAGGCTCAGGCAATCCGCTCACCTCAGTTTCCCAAAGGCGCGGGATTACAGGTTGAGCCACCGAGCCCAGCAGTAAAGTAAGTTTAAAACCCTCTGTATAGGATTCATCATTTTATATATCATTAAAAAATACTTGTTACTCATGGAAAGAGGT
Organism: Carlito syrichta; assembly: GCF_000164805.1. Taxonomy (NCBI): domain Eukaryota; kingdom Metazoa; phylum Chordata; class Mammalia; order Primates; family Tarsiidae; genus Carlito; species Carlito syrichta. Next base: position 725,619 of record NW_006991408.1, on the reverse strand, counting down.
CAGAATATCAACACTAAAAGAAGTTTTGAAGTACTTGATTTCAATTTTAATGGCTAACTTTGAGGGGTTCAAAACTTCAGTGGAGAAAGTAATAGCAGATGTGGTGGAAATAGCCTGACAACTTGAATTAGAAGTAGAACCTGAAGATGTGACTGAATTGCTGCAATCTTGTGGTCAAATTTGAATAGATAAGGAGTTGCATCTTATGGCTAAAAAAAGAAAGTAGTTTATTGAGATAAAATCTACTCCTGGTGAAGATGCTATGAACATTGTTGAAATGACTACTAAGGATTTAGAATATTCCCTAAACATAATTGATACAACAATGAGTGACAGGTTTTGAGAGGATTGACTCCACTTTTGAAAGATGTTATACTGTCAGCCGGGCTCGGTGGCTCAGCCTGTAATCCCAGCGCTTTGGGAGGCTGAGGTGAGTAGATTCCCTGAGCCCGCGGGTTTGAGACCCGCCTGGGCAACTTGGCAAGACCTCATTTCCACAATAAACCAAAAAATTAGCCGGGTGCGGTAGTGAGCACCTGTAGTTCCAGCTACTTGGAAGGCTGAGGTGGAAGGATCGCCGGAGCCCAGCAGGTTGAGGCTGCAGTGGCCAGGATTGTGCCAGACGGCACTCCAGTCTGGGTGACAGAGTGAGACTCCAACTTAAAAAAAAAAAGGTGTTATACTGTGAGTAAAATGCTATCAAACAGCATCATATGCTAGAGAATTTTTTTTTTGCAAAAGGAGTCAACTGAGGTGTCAAACTTCATTGTGGTTTTATTTTCAGAAATTGCCACAGAAACCCCAACCTTTAGCAAACACTACCCTGATCTGTCAGCAGTGATCAACAACACCTAGACAAGACCCTCTACCAGTAAAGGGATTACAATGCACTGAAGGCTCAGATAGCCTTTCTTAGCAATAAAGCGCTTTAAAGTAAAGGTATGTGCATTTTCCGAACATACTGCTTTTGCATATTTAATAGTTCATAGAATGGTGTAAACATGACTTCTATATGTAGTGGGAAACCAAAAAAATTGTGTGACTCACTTTCTCCCTTTATTGCAGTATTTATTGTGGTGGTCTGTACTCAAACTCACAACATCTCTGAGGTATACTTGTGTTATATCAGCTGCTATATTTTTAGAGAATGCAGGTCTAGCTACAGTTTTTGAGACAGGGTCTCACTATGTTGCCCAGGATGATCTTGAACTCCTGGCCTCAAGCAATCGTTCTGCCTCGGCCTTCCTAAGTGCTGGGATTATAGGTGTGAGCCACTGCACCTGGCCTTTTTTCTTTTTCTAGATTTCTCTCCTTGGGGATGGCATGGTTGTACCACCAGTGTTTATGAAAATGAGATTGAAGGGATTGATAGTCTTTCTTTTGGAGTTTTAAGGCCCTTCTCCAAATCCCATTAGTTTATTCAGTGTTGTGTGTAGTGGGAGGTGAAGTTTTCTTATTGATGTGATGATCCTTACCTTGTTCAGTTGGTGCAGACTCCAAGTACCATCAGAAATATTGTGTTTATTTTGTATTTTTTTAAATTTAAGGGATTATACCTGGAGGCGGTGTTTATAAACTACTTTTTGATAGCTTTGTTCAACTAAAAAAAGTACAAGTGTGAAATCAAGTAGATTTCTTTTTTTTTTTTTTTTAGTTGGAGTCTTGCTCTGCTGCCTAGACTGGAGCGCAGTGGCCGCTCCCGGCCACTGCAGCCTGGACCTGCTGGGCTCCAGTGATCCTTCCGCCTCAGCCTTCTAAGTAGCTGGAGCTACAAGCGCGTGCTACCACACACTAATTTTTTTGATTTATTGTAGAGATGAGGTCTCACCAAGTTGCCCAGGCAGGTCTGGAACCTGCCGGCTCAGGCAATCCACTCACCTCAGCCTCCCAAGGCGAGGGATTACAGGCTGAGTCACTGAGTCCGGCTAGTAGATTTCTACATAGATTTTTAGGTCATTTGTTCAAAATAGTATAATGTGCACGTTTACTTGTTGATAAAGCTTTTTAAATAACATTTATTTAAAATTTGTTTTAATTATTCAGTATAATTTACACTGCTTTCTGAACTAATATTTACATTTAAAGATAATTCTATGCAATTTTTTATATCTCAAATTTCATATTGGACAGTCTACTTAGGAAAACACCACTCTAAAAGAGTAACAGAGGAAATTATTAACAGTGGCATTAATGTGAAAATAAACTTGATGATAATAGTTGTTGAAGATAAATGGTGATCAATGAAATAGTTATTAGCTGCTGTGGACAATTTGCTTGTTCAAGCAAGTCCAGAATTCTGTTATGATAACCTTGTCTTCAATTACACCAATTTATGTAAAAGATTCATTCTCTGGTAAACTCTTGCAAATGGTTCTATTCAAAGTATATGCTAGGAAATAATCGTGAATTTTAAAAACACATTGATGTCAACAGTCAATCTTGCTATTGAGCAAATATAAATCAATATAATCTAATCCTACTTATAGAAACACCCAGTCAGAATAAAAGTAAATTAGCAAAATTTTAAAAATGGAGAATTGCTTGAAAAAAGCTGATGGTTATCTTAGCAGGTGGGAAGTTTTCATTATGTGTTTATCATGCCACCAGAAATTTCTATACCAACAACAAATAATCCCTTTCTGCCAGTCCAACATCAACCTTTCATTTAGAGTTGATTAGATACAGTTTAATTATAAAAGTAAAATAATTAGTAGCCACCAGTGTTATAATCTCCTTTGTTCATGATGGGCCATTGGTGAAATTATAAAAATCAATACTTTGTGGCTATTTCATTTTAATATGTAACTGTTCAAAGAAAAGAGATTAGAACAACTTTTAAAAAATTCTGTGGCCGGGCTCCGTGGCTCAGCCTGTAATTCCAGCACTTTAAGAGGCTGAGGCGAGCCGGGCTCGGTGGCTCAGCCGGTAATCCCACGCCTTTGGGAGGCTGAGGTGAGTGGATTGCCTGAGCCCGCGGGTTTGAGACCCGCCTGGGCAGGCGAGACCTCATCTCTACAATAAATCAAAATATTAGCCAGGCGTGGTAGCGCATGCCTGTAGTTCCAGCTACTTGGAAACCTGAGGCAGAAGGATCGCCGGAGCCCAGCAGGTCGAGGCTGCGGTGGCCGGGAGCGGCCACTGCACTCCAGTCTGGGCGACCGAGTGAGACTCCAACTCAAAAAAAAAAAAAGAGGCTGAGGCAAATAGATTGCCTGAGACCTGGGGTTTGAGAAGAGCAGGGGCAACTTGATGTGACCTTGTCTCTACAATAAATCGAAAAGTTAGTGGGGCGTGGTGGTATGCGTCTGCAGTTCCAGCTACTTGGAAGGTTGAGGCGTAATGATCACCTCAACCCAGCAGGTCGAGCTGTAGAGGCCATGAGGGTGCCACTGCACTCCAGTCTGTGCAACAGAGTGAGACTCCCATTAAAAAAAAATTCTGTTAAAAAGTGTCTAATGCATTTCTGCTTATATTTCCATAACGTTTGAATAATAGTGTAGTTTAAAACAGATGTCAGCTTCTTTGAATAGAATCATACATTGTTGTCAGTGCTGTGCACCTATGCATTTACATGTAAGTAGCCCTGGCTGTGATTCCTTGCCTGTATTAACCTATTTTATGCATCCTTTTCCTTATTTAAACCTAGCCTATGGAAACAGTGTCTCTGTTTTCATAAACTTAAGTCAAAAATAGTCAACAAAGGGCCGGGCTCGGTGGCTCAGCCTGTAATCCCACGCTTTGGGAGGCCGAGGTGAATGGATTGCCTGAGCCCGTGGGTTCCAGACCTGCCTGGGCAACTTGGTGAGACCTCATCTCTACAACAAATCAAAAATTAGCAGGGCGTGGTAGCACGCGCCTGTAGTTCCAGCTACTTGGAAGGCTGAGGCAGAAGGACCAGCGGAGCCCACCAGGTCAAGGCTGCGGTGGCCAGGAGCGGCCACTGCACTCCAGTCTGGGTGACTAA
>NW_006991408.1:719899-721500 GCF_000164805.1 Carlito syrichta | reverse complement strand
GTAGAGATGAGGTCTCGCCAAGTTGCCCAGGCGGGTCTCGAACACGCGGGCTCAGGCAGTCACTCACCTCAGCCTCCCAATGTGCTGGGATTACAGACTGAGCCACAGAGCCTGGCCAAGAAACACATTATAATAACAAGTATTCTCTCCCCCTAAAAAAGGTAAAGACAAGGTGATAAGAATTCACTCTATTGGTATTTTAATCCAGCTTTATTTTATTTTGTATACCATTAATATTGATTTACCTGAGGGGCAGGTAGAACCAGGTGTCCCTAAGTCTTTCTGTGCTGGGAACATTTTGATGCTTATATCACTAAAACCTAGAGTCTTCAATGATAAACACCATTGGGAAGGACTGGGGATACACTGCCATAATTGAAGCATTTGTTTTTCACCAAAAACAGTATCTGCTTGCCTGTAAGCTGTAGGGAGAGGGAATTGTCATCATCCCGAGTCTCACTCCAATATCACCTAGTCAAGTGAGCAAGTATCTAAGGATGGTATCCTCAGTTGTGTCTCTTGTCACAGAATTGCATCACAACTCTACAATGTCTTAGCACAAACATGTAAAAACGGGATGGAAATAAGTACACCATTTCTCTGGCTCTGCTTTAATGTTTTCCTCCTAATACTGTTGCCTTCTGCCTTCCTTTTGTTTTCTTTGCCTCTGATCTTTTTCTTAACTGATTAGAACACAGAACACAGTTTGTGTGTGTGTATTTGCACTCACAGATTTCTATGATCATTGTTCCTAATTTATAAACTGCATCAGCCAAGAGGTTTATGATTCTTTTTTCAGTAATAACACTAAATTAGCTTTCTACCAATTGCCCAGTCTGATCTCAAAAACACAAACGTTTTCATTCTTGTTTTATGGAAGTCAACAACAAACCCGAAAGATCATTTTGGATGTTAACATAGTCAATCACGCTAAATTATTCCTTTTCTTGCTGAACACAGCAAATGAGTACTTATTTTGTACCTACTAGCTATTATTTGCCTCCTAGAGTTTATACACGAGATCTCCTAGGAAAGAAATCTTCATTCAAAAGTCACAAAATACAGCCTAGATGACGATAGAGTGGGACTCTGGATGAGAGCTCTTCCTCCCTGCTACTCCCATGAACGCAGACGCTGCTTTGGGTGAATTACCAGCTATTTTAATCACAAACCAACATCAATTATTTAATAAGTCCCTCCCAAACCCGGCGACAATGCTTCGCGGAAGGCCGAAGTGAGCCAGTAAGACGGTAAGTTTCATGAGGGCAGGGACGGGCCAGCTCTGGTTTGGCTCCCGCTCAATCCCCACTAGTTGGAACAGGGTCAGTCAGCACTTCGTGCCACTTGAAAAGAGTCTGCTTTCATTTTGAGGTGGCATCTGGGGACCCGTGTTGGGCACAGTCGAGAGCTGGAAGGGGCATCGGGTCGGAGCCGGCCGCAGGTGCGAGAGGAATCCAAGCGGCGGGGGCCTTCGGAAGGTGAGTCCCCGACCTGGACGGAGCAGGGGCGAGCGCCGGGGACACGGTGGCGGGGGAGGAGGCCGCCAGGCAGGAAGTCGCCGCGATGTGGGGAAACCCTTCCCAGGGAACGCGCTGGGAGCT
>NW_006991408.1:712647-718904 GCF_000164805.1 Carlito syrichta | reverse complement strand
GCGCTGGCTGGGCGGGCGCCTGGCCTTCGTCGGACGGTCGCTCGCTAGCGGTGCCCCCTGCCCGCGTGGTCCCACCTGGGCCAGCGCCGCGGTTAGCACCGGGAGTAGCGTGTAAGCCTTTTCGCGAGGCCGGGGAACTCCCGGGGGGGGGTTGTTCCCTGTCTTTGAGCCCCCTTGGCCGCCTGCTTTAATATGTATTTCGTCATTTTTTTTGCTGGCTTTATTTCGCATCGCCTTTATCCACTTTAGAGGGACATTCTTAAGGTACCAGTGCCCCGAAGTGGAGCTAAATAAAAGGAAGCCCTGTCATTGTTATTGTTGAGACCTACTGTGCCAGATGCAGATAGCCGAATGGAGTCAGCCTGCTCACCGCGACCTGCCCTGCCGGGCCGCTTCCCTGCTGAAGACTCTCGCTTCAGGCTTATTTGGTGTCTCCACTGTGAACTCGCTTGTGGCCCATCTCCTAGATCTCACTGCTAAAGCTGTCCTGAAAGGTGCTCGTGGCAGGCCCCCGTTTTAGTGCTTGACTGAAATAAGTGTAGTGAGGGCTCTTGGTGTTTTCTAGTCCTCTTAACTAAAAAAAAAAAGGTTAAAGTGACAGACAGGTAGGTGGTGGTAGGGTGGAGTTTGTTCTTGGTGCTTGATACATAAAGACTTTAAATGCATTTAGCTGTTAGCAAGATGCCAACTTCAGACATACCTTTTTATACTTTAGAGTGGAGAGAAAGCGTTGAAAGAGAGGTTTTTGGAGCACCCAAATGGATTAGATTCTGCTACCCTGACTTGGTGTGTAATTGTTGAGTAGGAAGGGAAATGAACTTAAAACTGCCATCAATTATGTTCTTAGCTGTGAGGCAACATTTAGTTTGTATTGGATGTAGCCTTCCAACTGTGGAATGCTTTGGCTGGCACTTTGCTGGGCGGTATTGAGGTCAAAAGAAATCGTAAGTTGGGTCTGTCTCTACAGTGGGCTCCCAATCCGTTTCCTAAGCAAGGTTGTTTTATTATTTATTTATTCTTAAGGGTGTTTATTGCTGGTAAGGTGATCTGGTGAAGACAGTTAAGAAAAGTTAAGGAACTGCCTTAACTTCCACTTTATTTTATTTTTGTTTTTTTGAGTTGGAGTCTCACTCTGTCGCCCAGACTGGAGTGCAGTGGCTGCTCCCAGCCACCGCAGTCTCGACCTGCTGGGCTCCAGCGATCCTTCCACCTCAGCCTTCCAAGTAGCTGGAACTACAGGCGTGCGCTACCACACCCGGCTAATTTTTGATTTATTGTAGAGATGAGGTCTTATCAAGTTGCCTAGGCGGGTCTCGAACCCGTGGGCTCAGGCAATCCACTCACCTCAGCCTCCCAAAGTGCTGGGATTACAGGCTGAGCCACCAAGCCCTGCTTCTTAACTTTCACTTTAAAGAGAAATAAAGCGTTTGCATTTTTAAGGTCATACTAAGAATCCCAGGGGAGCTATACCATCTGTGTACTTCATTGCAGTACCTGTGTGATTTATATCTTAAATTACATTTCTGACTCTTCTTTAGTAATAAGCCTCCAGTACCCGGCATGGTACTTGACCCGTGGCCGAGCGCACACTCAACAAATATTCATAGGACCCAGTCCAAATGTGATCAGACAACTGCTGAGCAGAGGCGGAGGTGATCAGACTGTGAAGGAAGATTCGTAGATGGAAAGCCCTGGAGCTCTTCCTGTGAAGAATGGGCAGATCTGAAAGCCACAGAGAGGGAGGATGTGTAGAAAGCACCAGCACCCAGTATAACCAAGAAAGCAGAAGCCCTAGCCCCTCCACCCCCGTTACTTGAGTGTGTCTAGGCTCTCTTTCTCTAGAATTGAAGGAGAGAGTGAGAGTCACCTTTGGATAAGTGCTAATTCAGTTAGTTTAATTATGAAAAGGTGCTGCTGCTGGTGAACTGGAGAGTTAGTAAAAGAGCCAGGGGGTGGGTTGGTGGGTTGGGAGCAGGGTGAAGCATGTTATAAGGTATTGAACTGGGCCAGGCTCGATGACTCAGCCTGTAATCCCAGCACTTTGGGAGGCTGAGGTGAGTGAATTGCCTGAGCCTGCGGGTTCGAGACCCACCCGACCAACTTAAATCTCTACAATAAATCAAAATAATCTGCCGGTCGTGGTATCGCGTGCCTGTAGTTCTGGCTACTTGGAAGGCTGAGGTGGAAGGATTGCCGGAGCCCAGCAGGTTGAGGCTGCGGCGGCTGGGAGTGTGCCACTGCACTCCAGTCTGGGCGACAGAGTGAGACTCCAACTCAAAAAAAGAAAAAAAAAGATAATGAATTGAAAGAGACACTGAGATGGCTTTTCATTGGTGAGAAGAACTTTAATGTCAGGCTAGGAGAAAGCTAGCTAAACAATATTCAGCGATTATAGGGGTGATAATAAAAAGCATGTGACAAGGTGACTATATAAGCACAGGTAGAAAAGAATAGTTCTGCCGGGCTCGGTGGCTCAGCCTGTAATCCCGTGCCTTTGGGAGGCTGAGGTGAGTAGATTGCCTGAGCCTGCGGGTTCGAGACCCGCCTGGGCAGCGAGACCTCATCTCTACAATAAATCAAAAATCAGCTGGGCGTGGTAGCGCATACCTGTAATTCCGGCTACTCGGAAGGCTGAGGTGGAAGGATCGCCGGAGCCCAGCAGGTTGAGGCTGCGGTGGCCGGGAGTGGCCACTGCACTCCAGTCTGGGCGACAGAGTAAGACTCGAACTCAAAAAAAAAAAAAAACAAAAAAAGAAAAGAAAAGAACAGTTCTATAACTATGGTCCAGGAGTTAGTGAAAGAAGCCAAGAAGTGGTCAGGTGGGGAGGAAAACCAGGTGTCTCTGTAACAGGGAAGCCAGTGACATGGTAAGTCTTGTCAGTTGATGTTGAAAAATCTGAACCGAGAAGGTGTAGTTGAACTAGACTAGAAAGAGGCAATCTCAGTGGTAACATTTCATTGTGAGCTGTGGATAATGTTTTGCTTTGTTTTAGGAATACAGATGTTCTACTTTTGCCTGAATAGTGTTTTATAGTTTACAAAGCATTTTCATCTTGTAGCATTGGTAAAAATATTTTGAGGATCGTTTATTATAGGAGCATACCTCAAGTAAAGACATTATTTAATTCCATTAGAAAAAACAACGTATTATTCATTGTTTCAAAAGGGCGCTTCCAGCAAGCTGTATAAATATCGACATCTTATACTTAAGCAAATGAAAGCAAAACAATGAATTAGAAGATACTTGGGAGAAATGAACTCTTCAATTCATCCGTACACATATATTATCTTTTGTTAAGCATTTGTACTATTATTATTTTTTTAGAAGCACCTTAGGAACATTTATTTCTACTTTGCAGACACAAATGGTTTTCCATGGTAACAATGGAAAAATGAAACCTTCGCTCTGAGCTCATCACAGTTGTCACAGCTCCACTCCCCAGCCTGCGTGTGTCTTTTGGGGAGGACATTGCTGCAGCAAGGGCCCTGCTCCGTGTCACCTGCTGAAACTTTCCTTTTCATTTTTGTTGACTTGAGCTCACGTGTGCAACGTTCCCTTAATGAGGCTAGACATAATGAGGCAAGCTCAGAATGTTTATGTATTCCTCCTGGAGATGGATGTGAAGTGATGAAAAGTGTGGGCGCTGCCACAATTAATAATTGATTAATAAATTGTTTGGAAAGTGTTGGTTGGGGGCCGTGGGAGATGGAGCAGCAGCGCGTGCATCTCTCTGGTCACTGTAATTAGCCAGAGAGGATGTATTTAACTAGAGGGACAGATAGACAGAACAACACTTTCCACACAGTATTTTGGTATGTAAGTTATTACGATAGCTTTTAAGATTACTACAGCAATAGCTTTTTAGAAGGAATCATCATGGCCGCATGCCTCAGTTTTTTGTGTGGGGGATGGATTAGGGAACTTAAATGGGGCAAGGCATTTTTGTTGGGTGTCCGCTTTGTGCCAGTGGTGTGCTGTGTGTTTGGGGGTGACTATATGAACATGACTCCTGTCTTGGAGTGTGTAGTCTAGGGAGGGGACAGATTTCAGGGAATCACCAGAGCAGATGCATATGTGCAGACTTACAATATACGTATCTTGAGAAAGCCCAGCAGGAGTGCTGAATATGGATCTGTGGGTCAGGAAGGTTCTCTGAGGATGAGTAGCTGCTAGCCAGATGGGGAGCAGGGCTGAAAAAAGTTCAGGCACGGAGAAGCCCAGCAAAGATCCTGAGGTGAAGGGAGAGAAGGCCCCGAGGCAGGAGGGCAGGGTCTGGTGGGAGAGAGAGCAGAGAGCAGATGGAGGGCTCCTCAGGCCAGGGTGTGAAGCCTCACGAAGGCCATGCTGAGGACTGTGCGTTTTATTTCTCTTGGAGTGTCTGGGCTCCTCAGGCCAGGGTGTGAAGCCTCATGAAGGCCATGCTGAGGACTGTGCATTTTATTTTTCTTGTAGCGTCTGTATAGTGTGGCGTGATCTGTGTTCCATCGTAAAGACCCACTCTGGCTGCCATCTGCAGAATATTGTGCAGGTGGTAAGACGGTAGCATGCCATCGTATGTGTCAAGGTGGGAGTTGGGGAGATGACTTTGGAGCAGGGAGGGAGATGTGGAGATGGATGGAAGTGGAGGGACTTCAGGGGTATTTTGGAGTGGAATTTACAAAATTGCTGATAGAGGGCAGGGGAAAGGAAAGAATTCAGGATTACTCTTTGTAGTGTGAGAAGCTGGGTGATTTTAGGAGATGGGGAAGACTGGGGAGAAGCAGACCTGGTGATTTTGCTTTGACCATTTTCCCTGTGTGAGCCCTAGGCGCTGTAGGTTATTTTTAGGAAGACAACTCAGTGTGGTTGTGATGTATGCTAAAAACCCAGCACTGTGATAGACACGTGGTTTTGGGACTTAGCAAATGTGGGCCTTTTACCCCTTTTCTGCAACCATTCATTTTGGTGTTTTGCTTAGTTCACACCAGACCTGATGGTCCTTCTGAGTTTGAACAGCCAGTCTGTCTGCACAGGGTTATGTGTACCCAAGTCAAATGGATGAGTTGCAGAGCCTGCTCTCCAGAGCCTCTGGTAAGCCGGGCGTAGTGGCTCACACCTGTAATCCCAGCATTTTGGGAGGTGGAGGCGAGAATATTGCCCGAGCCCAAGGGTTCAAGACCAGCCTGGGCACCTTGGTGAAACCTCGTCTTTACAATAAATCAGAAAAAGTTAGTTGAATGTGGTGGCACACGCATGTGGTTCCAGCTGCTTGGAAGGCTGAGCCAGAAGTGTCACTTGAGCCCAGCGGGTTGAGGCTGCAGTGGCTGTGAGCGTGCCACTGCACTCCAGCCTGGACAAGAGTGAGACTCAGACTCAAAAAAAAAAAAAAGCCTCTGGTAGCTTTTCAGTCCTGACCAGGAGTGTCTATATTCCTGGATGTGCCACACAGACCATTGATTACTCATTTTCTCCTGCAGCATGGCATCTCAACACGGACCTGACACCAGGACCCTCTCTACGTAGCCTAAGTCCCTGAAGGGCCTCTGGTCCTGCAGTTTGAGCCATTGCTTGTTCTTTTCTTTCTTTCTTTCTTTTCTTTTTTTATTTTTTTGAGTTGGAGTCTCACTGTGTCGCCCAGACTGGAGGGCAGTGGCACGCTCCTGGCCATGGCAGCCTCGACCTCCTGGACTCCAGCGATCCTTCTGCCTCAGCCTTCCAAGTAGCCGGAACTACAGGTGCATGCTTCTACGCCCGGCTAATTTTTTGATTTATTGTAGAGATGGAGGTCTCCCCAAGTTGCCTGGGTGTGTCTCAAACCTGTGGGCTCAGGCAATCCACTCACCTTGGCTTCCCAAAGTGCTTGGACTACAGGCTGAGCCGCTGAGCCTGGCCTGTTGTTTATTCTTCATGGTTCTTTGTCTTGTGAGAACATGAGACTTAAAAATGGGACTTTCTTCAGTGATAGCTTTTTTTATTTTTTTATTTTTTTTAATTTTGAGTTGGAGTCTCACTCTGTCGCCCAGGCTGGAGGGCGGTGGCATGCTCCTGGCCACCGCAGCCTCGACCTGCTGGGCTCCGACGATCCTTCCGCCTCAGCCGTCCAAGTAGCTGGAATTACAGGTGCGCGCAACCACGCCCAGCTCATTTTTTGATTTATTGTAGAGATGAGGTTTCACCAAGTTGCCCGGGCGGATCTCTAACCCATGGGCTCAGGCAATCCACTCACCTCAGCCTCCCAAGGCACGGGATTACAGGCTGAGCCACTGAGCCCGGCTAG
>NW_006991408.1:711822-712418 GCF_000164805.1 Carlito syrichta | reverse complement strand
ACTGCACTCCAGTCTGGGTGATAGAGTGAGACTCCAACTCAAAAAAAAAAAAATAGCATTATTACTGTTACTGTGATTACTTTCTAAATTAAAACAAAGGACCAGATTATAGCCATAATTCCAGACCTGTGTGAATTTATTTAGGTTAGTGCTGTTGCCAGTCCAAAGCCTAGTTCGTAGATGAGCAACTATTTGGCCCCTGGCTTTGGTTTTGTAATTTGGCCATGCATGGTACACTGATCTGGTGCTGTGTGGCAAGTGAGGTTAAGACCTAAATGCAGGACCAACAATGTGTGTATCTAAAGGAAGGTAATTGAGTGAAGCAAGCAGATAGGAGAAGACTCCCAGAGTCTCTTGGTCTTGTTTTTTTTTTCCTCACCTTTGAAAACTGGGCATCAGTACTTGTTTTCTATAAGAAATTCCTAAGGACAAGGATAGTGACAGTGAGAAAAAATTCTCCCAGTGGAGAATTATGGACACTGTAGGGAAGAGTGGAATCGTGGGTCTTACATGGTCTAAAGGAGGTAGCTATTATTAAAAAAAAAGCCGGGCTCGGTGGCTCAGCCTGTAATCCCGCGCCTTTGGGAGGCTGAGGT
>NW_006991408.1:697349-711733 GCF_000164805.1 Carlito syrichta | reverse complement strand
AAAAAAAAAAAAAAAAAAAAAAAAAAAAATTGAAAATATGGATTTTTAAAAAATGTGAACTCTTCCTATTAAATTTTTTTTCAGCCCCTTTGAGTAGCTGGAACTACAGGCATACTCTACCACATCCCACTAATTTCTTTAAAAAAACTTTGTAGAGAGACAAGGGTCTGTTATGTCCCCCAGGCTAGTCTCAAACTCCAGGACTCAGGTGATCCTCTGCCTCGGCCTCCCAAAGTGCTGGGGTTATAGGTGTGAGCCATAGTGCCCAGTCTGAATTCTGTTTAAAAATAATGGCTCAAAAATTTTAGGACACTGCTGAGGTAAATGGCTTATGTCTGTTAACCAGATGTGGTTTGTGGCCGCCACCAACTCTTACTGGTGGGGTCAGTGGTGTAATTAGGTGGATGAGCTCTACTTTTAATCAGGGTTTTTTTTCCTATTTAGCATGAATGCTGGGTATCAGCAAGCATATTGGCTTGTTATGCCACTGATGCTGGTTGTTTATATCTTACTTGATGAAATCTGGGAGTTCGGAGCGGGAAGCTGGACCCAGCCCTGAGACTCTGAGCACATTCTGGTGGAGAACAGAATTTGGGCACAGCCTAGACTTCATAACACTTTCATTCATGTCTCTGTGGCGTTTTTCCATGTAGTCCCATTGTTAAAGCCTACCTTTTCTACCAGTTGTTCCAAAAGTTTGTGCATCTCCTTTTTTGTGTGATTGGAAGGGGACAGTATCTTCTCTCTTTCGAGAGCTTTTGTACACCTGTACCTGCCTTTCTTGTTGTGAATTTTCCTTGTCCAAGAAGCTTCCAAACCTAGACTTTATCCCCTGTGTGCTCTCCTGTCATGATGTACTGTTGTCCATGATTTCACTCTGAGGTGTAGAGCTTTTGTATGTTCTCCAGAAAGCTTTTGGGTTAACTGACGGCTTGTTACCACATATTTCCAGAGCTTGCTAATTGCCCAACACATGTTAAACACCCAGTGAATAAGCGTTGTATGATTTTGAGTCAGTTAGTGACAGGCTTATTCAGGAGGAAATTCCTAATATTTTAGGATTCCCTGTGTAGCCAAGGCTTTGGGTTCTATTGAAAATGTGAGCTGTGACCTTTTAGCTGTTCATTTCATTGTAATTATGGTCACATATCAAAGAAAATATAAAGGATCTAGTCTTTTTGCTTTATGGCAAAGAATATCCTTTAATTCCCTATCATTATACTCTAGTCTTGGTCTTAGACATCATAAAGGTGAATTATTAGCGAGGCCAGCATAGTGCTTTCAAATCTATATTTTATGCACTGAATTTCTGAGTGCATGGTTAGAATAAAGATTTTTTTCCCCTCTTCCAAAGCTTTGAGCTTGCTGTGATTTTATTCCCAGAAGATATGTGACTGTTTTGGGGTAGCTTCTCACGTGCAATTCATCGAAGAGGAACTGTTAAGGTTAACGACCAAGACTTGGAAGGAATGTACTTACTTCGGTTGTCCCGCGGTCTTGGTGTTTTGTGTGAATGGTGATGCCCATCCATTTTATTGTAGCTGATCATTAGTAATCTTTAGGGCCACTTTATTTTTCCTCTATGTGAAGACAAGGAGAATATCTTTGTCAGTCTTTTTGGAACTGGCTTGCACCTGTGTCCCAAACAAGCCGTACCCATTGCTATGGAGTAAATCATGAGGACAGAGAAAGGAAGCTGTGAAGGGTACAGTTACACATTAATCATCAACATGGTGCACAAGGTGTGGGGTTAGTAGGCTCAGCTTTAAATTATGCTAGTGTCCAAACAAGTTGTCTTTTGAATTTCTAGAACTTTCAGCCTAGGGTAGCTGTAACTTCTAGGCCAGCTACTGCTTATGAAAAGCTTCTGATGTCCCACAATTAGCAACTTTGTAAGAATTTTTTGTTATGCATTTAGACTCAACATTCCTTTGAATTTTAGGGAGTTTAAACATAATATCATTCCGTGTTTCTCAATCTTGGTACTGTTAACAGATAATTTCTTGTTGTGTGGGGCTGTCCTGCATTGTAAGATGTTAGGCAGTGTCCCTGAGATGTCTACAGTACCAACTGCCTCCTTTGTTTTGACAGCCGAAACTATCTCCAGACATTTCCAAACGTCCTTTGGGGAGGGATCAGAGGGTTGTGAAAACCACTGATTATGAACCACTGATTTAATTCAGGCTGTTTTGCAGATGACCCAACAGAGGTCCAGTTGTTTTAAGCAATGCTTTCAAGATCAGAAGTTATTATGTCAGACTATGAATCAAAAGCAAATGATCTAACTTGAGGAACTTCTTATCAATTAAAAATTCATTTCCTTTTGTAAAAATGTTGTTCTTATGATAGTAAAGCTCCCTGCTGATTCTGTCTTGCCATGACTTGCTTATTGTTGCCATTATTGTTAATCAAACAGTGGCAAAGATCATAAAGTTATTAATAGCAGTTTAAAGAACTGATTTGCCCACACTTATCCATCTGATAATGGCAGAAGCGGAGCTATGGTATGTCCTTCCTGAGTTGCCAGTCCATGAGACTTTCTCTTACATCATGACAACGTTTGTTTTCATAGCCGAGTTTTGCGGTAACGTTGTGTTCGATAGCTTGGAGAAGTTTACTCTAGAGTAATAATTAATTATTAGTGTGCTCACACAGTTGGGAATTATGAAGCCAGTCACAGAGATAGCTGTCAAGCAGGAATATATCAATTCATTCCATATGTTTCTTTAGTGTCTGCTTTGGCCAAGGCTGTGTCAGGATGTGGGATGTAAGAGATATGACAAGGGGCCATATGGACACTGACATGCTCGTCTTGCTCCTGGAAAGTCACAGCCAGGGCACAAATTCGAATTTGAGGCTTCTTTGTATTATATTACATAAGACTCACTGCAGTAGGGCTTGGTGGCTCAGCCTGTAATCCCGCGCTTTGGGAGGCTGAGGTGAGTGGATTGCCTGAGCCCGTGGGTTCGAGACCCGCCTGGGCAACTTGGTGAGACCTCATCTCTACAATAAATCAAAAAAATTAGCCAGGCGTAGTGGTGCGCACCTGTAGTTCTAGCTACTTGGAAGGCGGAGGCAGAAGGATCCCCAGAGCCCAGGCTGTGGTGGCCGGGAGCGGCCACTGTACTCCAGTCTGGGTGACAGAGTGAGACTCCAACTCAAAAAAAAAAAGACTCACTGTAATATTGATTTATGCATTTATTCTTCAGCTGCCTGAGTACCTGTGATGTGCCCAGCATTGTCGCAAGATATCCAGGCCTTTCTGCCTAGGAAATGCTCTGGAGAATCACAGTGAAGCTTGGAGGGGCTGGGGGTGCCATTTAGTTGGCTTAATAAGCAGGCTCAGTGCCGTGCTGATGGGGGAGTGAGCGTGGTTTCCAGAAGTCAGAGTGAGAACATCCTTGTCAAGTCTCTAAGTGACTAGGACTATTGTTCTGCACCACAGATGGTACATCAGGAGCTGATTGCAGAGGTCACACAGTGCTGGGCTAAGTTGCCTGCTCACCAGCTCCAGTCTCTGTCAGCCAGATCACAAACTGCTCCCTCCAGAGACCATGTGTTACGGACGGAAAGAAGTGTGCAAGGTTTTAACCAACCACTCATAGGGATGAATGATACCCTCAGTGGTTGTATTACTTCCATATTTTTTATGTGGCCGCTGTTGGCATATGGCACAAAAGAAGAAAGATACATTTCACTGTTTTGGAAATGGAAAAATCTCTGCCTTCAGAGAGTCAGTGTTCTCACTGAGTGTTATATTGCAAGTGAAGGTAATAAATTCACCAAAATATGTGTGCCTTTGTGTACGCATGTTAAAAAAGTTCGCCAAGTATCCCCTAGCCTAAGTATTTAAAAATGTCAGTGAAAACCAGACCTAAAAAAAAATTAGCTTATAAATTATTTTGAGTGATGATTTAATTCACTCACATTTTTTTTGAGTTGGGAGTCTAACTCCATTGCCCTGACTGGAGTGCAGTGGCACGCTCCCGGCCACTGCAGCCTCGACCTGCTGGGCTCCGGTGATCCTCCCGCCTCAGCCTTCCGAGTGGCTGGAACTACAGGCACATGCTACGATGCCCGGCTAGTTTTTGATTTATTGTAGAGATGAGGTCTCGCCAAATTGCCCAGGCAGGGATTGAACCTGCGGGCTCAGGCAATCCACTCACCTTGGCCTCCCAAAGCGCTGGGATTACAGGCTGAGCCCCCGAGCTCGGCCTAATTCACTCACCTTTAATTTTTTTCTGATATTTACCCAGTCTACTTCAAAGTTTCCATAACAAAGGTCCCCGTAGTTTAGTAAACGTGCAGGTCCCTTTTGTATTTCTTCTTAGGATCATACTTTTCTATAGGCCATGAAGATCTTGTGGGACTAAGAGTAAAGAAAACTTTTTTTTTTTTTGAGTTGGAGTCTTACTCTGTCGCCCAGACTGGAGTGCAGTGGCCGCTCCTGGCCACTGCAGCCTTGACCTGCTGGGCTCCGGTGATCCTTCTCCTCAGCCTTCCAAGTAGCTGGAACTACAGGTGTGCGCTACCACGCCGGCTCATTTTTTTGATTTATTGTAGAGATGAGGTCTCACCAAGTTGCCCAGGCGGGTCTCGAACCCGCGGGCTCAGGCAATCCACTCACCTCGGCCTCCCAAGATGCGGGATTACAGGCTGAACCACGGAGCCCGGCTGTAAAGAAAACTTTTAAAGAGAGAACAGGAAATTGGATTATCTTTGCTTTGCTTCTATAGCTTGAATTTACCTGTACCCTTGCCCGGCGTGCCAGTGCCGCAGTGATTGACCTGGGAAATACACGTTTCCTGTGCCCCCTTTTCACTTGTTTGTTGAATGTAATGTAGAGAGAACCAAGGTGGAAGAATGTTCCTGAATGTCTGTGGATCAGGGGTTTTAGCTTCATCAGACTCTTTGATCGCAAATATTTGTAACATCTCCCTTAATATTCAGAAATAAAATTAATAGTTAAATAACTTACCTATACAAGCTTTCAAATAAACCAGTATCATGTGCATAAAATAATAAATTGGAGAAATATATGGAAGGCGATTTGTAATAAAATGATATATACTTCAAAATGTTTGTACATGATTAGCCTAGAGAATAAACTGAAGTAGCTGGATGCTTGTACCAATATGTAGATTCACTGTGAAAACGACCAGTGAAAATGCTGATGTTGGCAACTTGGTGAGACCTCATCTCTACAATAAATCAAAATGAGCTGGGCGTGGTAGCGCGCGCCTGTAGTTCCAGCTACTTGGAAGGCTGAGGCGGAAGGATCGCCGGAGCCCAGCAGGTCGAGGTTGCGGTGGCCGGGAGTGGCCACTGCACTCCAGTCTGGGCGTCTGAGTGAGACTCCAACTCAAAAAAAAAAAAGAAAATGCTGATGTTGGAAGGAGAGTCATTGACCAGCATCATGCCCCCTGGCATCATTTTCTGAAATGGTGAGTGATATTTGCTAAAGTTCTGCACAAAACAAAGTAAGCCTTTCTCAGTTTACAACAGAGTTACTTACAGTCCTGAGAAGGATAGGAAATGTTAAAAAAAAAATGCAGAAATATGTTTTGATGATATGTAAAATGGAGTTGGGTTCAAGGTGGACAGAAGCATAAGCAGGTTTTTCATGCACATGAATGTTGAGTGGGATGCTCCATTTGTGTAAAAGGCAGGAAGGCATTTTGCTGTGAAGGAGCTTCCCACATGGGAGGATTCTAGCAACTCTGACCCTGCCCATTAAATGCTGCTCACTTCCCCCTTCTTTCTGATAGCTTCCCCATTCTTTCTTCTTTCTTTCTTTCATTAGAAACACTGATTTGGATAAATACATTTAAATAAGTTCTTCCCATTACTTACAGTGATGCAGATGAAGGAGGGTTTGCTGAAGGGCAAGTTACTTTTGCTCAGAGTTTAGAATAATCAGTTATTCTTTCCCAGTAAGAATATTATTTTAGCCGGGCTCGGTGGCTCAGCCTGTAATCTCAGCACTTTGGGAGGCCGAAGTGAATGGATTGCCTGAGCCTGCAGGTTCGAGACCCGCCTGGGCAGACGAGACCTCATCTCTACAATAAATCAAAAATTAGCTGGGTGTGGTAGTGCGCACCTGTAGTTCCAGCTACTTGGAAGGCTGAGGCGGAAGGATCGCCGGAGCCCAGCAGGTCGAGGCTGCGGTGGCCGGGAGCGGTCACTGCACTCCAATCTGGGTGAAAGAGTGAGACTCCAACTCCAAAAAAAAAAAAGAATATTATTTTATATAAATTAACCTTTTATTTCACAGGAAATTTGATAATCTTCATGTTCTCATCTTAATTATTGTAAAACTTCAGGCTTGCAATGAAAATATTTTGTGTGGATATTGATTTCCTCAGTGAATGACTCAGCTTTTCTTAGTGTGCCAGGCACAGTTTGCATTCACTAACATTTAAATCTCTCATTTGCATACTTTGTAGTCAGACTTTTTTCTGTAGGCCACCGGAGATTAAATCTTTTTTTTTTTTTGAGTTGGAGTCTCACTCTGTCGCCCGGACTGGAGTCCGCTCCCGGCCACCACAGCCTCGACCTGCTGGGCTCCGGCGATCCTTCCGCCTCAGCCTTCTGAGTAGCCAGAATTACAGGCATGCGCTACTATGCCCAGGTGGTTTTTTGATTTATTGTAGAGATGAGGTCTCGCTGCCCAGGCAGGTCTCGAACCCGCGGGCTCAGGCAATCCACTCACCTCAGCCTTCCAAAGGCGTGGGATTACAGGTTGAGCCACCGAGCCCGGCTCAGAGATTAAATCTTTTGTTTTACCAGTTAATTTTGTAGTTTTAGCCAAAAATTTTAAAAAGTGCCCTTTTTGTCACTGGATTCATCTAGTAGTCATAATTTTTTTCCATTACAATGAATTAAAATTGCTAAAGAGTCATGGACTGGCTTTCTGGTTGGATTTCAAGTGAGATGTGTTTAAGGCCAGAGCTCTTCCTCAATATTTGATTTTTTGCCAGTTTGATTTTTTTTTTTAATGCAGATAGGTGCTGCATTTATATCTGCTGGTTTAAATTCTGTCATATTTCACTTCTAGCCTTTTAGTATGGCAAATCATATTTTACTTTCACTTAAGCATTGGTAATTTGGAGTATCTGGTACTAGCTAAGAAATAATTCTGTAATTGAGTTTTGTTTTGTTTTGCTTTGAGTTGGAGTCTCACTCTGTCGTCCAGACTGGAGTGCAGTGGCCGCTCCCGGCCACCGCAGCCTCAACCTGCTGGGCTCCAGCGATCCTTCCGCCTCAGCCTTCCAAGTAGCCGGAATTACAGGCATGTGCTACCACTCCCAGCTGATTTTTTGATTTATTGTAGAGATGAGGTCTCGCCACCCAGGTGGGTCTCGAACCTGCGGGCTCAGGCAATCCACTCACCTCAGCCTCCCAAAGGCGCGGGATTATAGGCTGAGCCACCGAGCCCGGCTGTAATTGAGTTTTGTACTCACCGTATATGGATCCTTCCTCATCTATAATGTGCCCCAAACGCAGCTTCATTTTCAGATACTGTGATGCAGAATAAAATATTTCATTTAAGAAAAAAAAAATCTTTTGTTTTAGCTTAGAGTGAGTGAATTGTCTGAGGTTAGAGGACTGCTTTGTACATAGATTTCTACAGAATAGAGAGAGGTGTTCAAATTGGGTAACCATTTGTATGGGTGTTTTGTACTATTTGATTGTGTGTGTGTGTGTATGTGTGTATGTGTGTGGGTGGAGTTGAACTTGTTATTTAAGACTGAGATGCTCATATTATTCCTAAAAGGCCAGAACAATTTATTGGAAGTGGAAGGGTATTTAGAAGCTTACGATTTTAACTTTCTGGCCAATACAGGAGTCACTTCTACAGTGTTCCTGAGAGATGGTCATAGAGACCCTGCTCAGAATTTGATGCAGGTATCTATCATTATGAGAAAACCATCTAACAGAAGTTCATGTCTTACTGGCCTAGACTTTCTGCCACTTGAAGCCATAGGTTTAGAGAAATATAACTCTTTTGAAAATTATGTCCCAGCTTTCCTGATTCCAAAGCAACTTCTTGTTGCCAAGGTTTGAGTTGAGGTTGAAGACATGTCTTTTTCGCCCCCTTGATGGCGCTATACCCCTTGTTCTGGTTATGGAGTGCTTTCTGGGCCGTCCTCTACTGCACCCTTGTGCATGCTCACACTTTGCCTGTACTTTTCTTATTTTCTTTGTGCCCAAGTTAGCCTGGTTTTGGTGATGCTAGAGATGTAAATGTGTGGTACATAGAAATGCTTTTCAAAAACTAGAGCTGTGGTTGGGCATGGTGGGGCACGCCTATAATCCTGGCTAATGGGGAGGCTCAGGTGGGTGGATCCCTTGAGCCCAGGAGTTGGAGGTTGCAGTGAACTATGATTGTGCTTCTCTGCACTCCAGCCTGGGTGACAGAGCGAGACCCTGTCTCTAGCAAAACTAACAAAATTAGAGCAGCCTGAGGGTGTTCTGGATGCATACTTTCCCTAGGAACTCTTACTTTTGCCCTTTTGCGGCATCCTATTCCATTTTTTATTTTACAGGAGAAATTGATAGAGAAAATTAGTTTTAGTATTTGGTGTTTACTCGTATGTAGTTTGGCTGTAATACATTGGTTCATGTATGCTAACTATTTTTCCTCTTCAGTTGTTCTCTGTCTCTTATAAGCTATATTTTGCATTCTATAAGTTGTCTTCCTATCCACTATATTTTATTATCCTGGGCACTTTTTTATATTTGGGGTGAGGGTGGGGACTGGATTCCAGTACATTCTTAGAGTCTGAATATGCTGTAAGAATCAACAAGGACTGATTCCCACAAAGTAATATTTTACTAGTGTTTGACTAGTCAAAATTCAGAGTCCGAAATATAATGTATAAAGTGAATGCATAATGATGTTTATAAATGGTGCTTATAAGGACTAAACATTAATATGTGCCATGTACTGATATTAAACACCCACATACCTCCATACATAATGATTTTGAGTTTATAGTTGACTTAGTAGTCCTTATTGCTCTTAAGATCTATAAAGGCCTATCCATTGCTGGGCGTGGTGGCTCACGCCTGTAATCTCAGCATTTTGGGAGACCCAGAGGGAGAATTGCTTGAGCTCAGGAGTTCGAGACCAGCCTGCTCAACATAGTGAGACTGCGTCTCTACCAAAAAAAAAAAAAAATAGCTGGATGTGGTGACACGTGACTGTAGTCCCAGCTACTAGGGAGGATCACTTGAGATCAGGAAGAGGTTGAGGCTGCCTGTGAGCAAGGATCACGCCACTGCATGCCAGCCTGGGTGACAGAGTGAGACCTTGTCTCAAAAAAGAGGGCATACTCCTTTTAAGTTCAGTTTGCTTGCTGCCATATCATTAGAACCAGATATAGCGAAAGACTGTGTTTAAAGGGTAGGACACGTGGTTTTATAAAGTCTTTTTCCCAATGATGAGAACTAGAGGTAAGAGTAGGCTGGCATCATGTAACTTAACAGTGTGTCCTCCTCCAGGGGTGCACACGGAGGGCGCATTATGAGTCTCAACCTTTGACTCTGGTCATTGTCAGCAAAGAGAACAGGAGTGTTTGCCTCTCTCATGGTCTACACTGGGAGTGGCGTTCAGCACCTGCGTGTTCAGAGCTTTTGGGACGTTTCCCAAGTGGGTTACAAAAACCTGACATGGAGGTTTTTACAGTCACTCTTCAATATCATCTCTGGACTTTCTGTCACTTTTTGTCTCTTATGCTATTTCACTCTGTATATACAGGCTGTATAGAAACACCTGGGCAAAGTGTGTTCAATGGTGTATCAGCTAATTTGTATTTACACTTAAATCACATGCAAAGGGAGCAGATAAAATTTGCATGTTAATTGTATGAGGTGCACTCTTTGAGTTTTAGAAGGCTTATCGATAGTTGCTAGATGTAAAGTGTAAAAGAGCCTTTCAAGGTCATGATGGAGAACGTCCTAACTTGGAGTCATTTTCCACCACGTTTTCTTTTCTTTTTTCTTTTTTTGAGTCGGGGTCTCACCCTGTCACCCAGGCTGGAGTGCAGTGGCGTGATCATGGCTCACTGGGCTCAGGCAGTTCTTCCGCCTCAACCTGCCAAGTAGCTGAGACTACAGGCACACATCATTATGCCTGGCTGATATTTTGACTTTCTGTGATGACGAGGTCTTGCTGTGTTGTCCAGGCTGTTTTTGCGCTCCTGGTCTCATGCAATCCTCCTGTCTCAGCCTCCCAAAGTGCTGGGATTCCAGGTGTGAACCGCTGCTCCTGGCCTTCATCATATTTCTCTATAGTGCTATATTAGGTGTATTTTAAAGTTGATTTGGTATTTCTTTCTTTCTTTTTTTTTTTTTTGAATTGGAATCTCACTCTGTCACCCAGGCTGGAGGGCAGTGGCATGCTCCCAGCTACTGCAGCTTTGACCTTCTGGTGATCCCTCTGCCTCAGCCTTCCAAGTAGCTGGAACTACAGGCATGCACCACCACCCCCGGCTAATTTTTTTTTAAATTTTTTTATTGTAGAGATGAGATCTCACCAAGTTGCCCAGGCTGGTCTCGAACACGTAGGCTCAGGCAATCCTCTCACCTTGGCTTCCCAAAGTGCTGGCATTATAAGCGTGAGCCAACGCACCCGGCCTGTTTGGTATTTCTGTAGTACTTTCTACATTTAGAAGTCCATATGGATTTCAGTTATTCTTTTTTATAACATGTGTGGATATTGCTACACAGTGATTGCTCTGATTTTCCAAGGTCAGAGTTATCAACAGTTTTTAAAGATATCTGTGTTTGTTTTATTAATTTAAAAAAAAATAAAACATTGTGTTTTGCAGGTGACCAGCTGCTCAGAATTTTTGTGGTAGAATAAACGGTTTGGGAGTCAAAGTTATTGTTATTCTTAATATCTCAGTATATCATATAAAGAAGATCATTTGTATGAAGGGTCTTAAGCTGATTAAATTTACTGTTAATTCTCCATTAGCAATGTTACCTGAAAGAGTAAAAGATTATAGTGACACTTGACATTTTGTTAGCTTTTGAGAACATGGCAACTGCCAAACTTTCTTCTCTGAATTATATCCGGTCAATTGAGGTAAAAATGAATTGGAAATAAATGGTTGTGACTGACAATTAATATGTGGTCAAAAAACCTCCAAGAACAAAGCCGCTTATACAGTTAGGTGGCACTGTTTCCTTTTTCTTTTCAAAGGTTGCCTAAGTGTAATTAAAATAGAAAAAGGTTTCATGTGGCCTTATTCAGATCTAGCCAGATTAAAATCAAGCAGAAGTTCATTAGAAACCAGTTTGAGGTGATGTGTTTGATTTTTTTTTTTTTTTTGATCCTTCCGCCTCAGCCTTCCAAGTTGCTGGAACTACAGGCGCACGCTACCACGCCTGGCTAATTTCTTGATTTATTGTACAGATGAGGTCTCACGGCCAGGCGGGTCTCGAACTCTCAGGCTCAGGCAATCCACTCACCTCAGCCTCCCAAAGGCGCGGGATTACAGGCTGAGCCACCCAGCCCAGCCAGTGGTTAATGTTCTATTGAAGCTATCTTCTAACCCACCAACAGGAAGCAACCCGTTGTTTTTAGGATTGCTTCAAACAATGGGGTACTCCCTGGGGCTGCTCAGAGGCAGATTTCCTGGTCTGGCAGGTACCTTGAGTAGGTGAAGTAGCCTCGACCTGCTGGGTTCAGGCAATCCTTCTGCTTCGCCTTCCAAGTAGCTGGATCTATAGGCACATGCCACCATGCCTGGCTAATTTTTTGATTTATTGTAGAGACAAGATCTCGCCAAGTTGCCCAGGCTGGTCTCGAACCCATGGACTCAGGTGATACTCTTACCTTGGCCTCCCAAAGTGCTGGGATTACAGGCTGAGTCACCGAGCCCAGCTGACATACACATTTTTAAAAATCGTGTTTCAAGGCTGGGGCGGAAAGATCGCCGGAGCCCATCAGGTCGAGGCTGCGGTGGCTGGGAGCGGCCACTGCACTCTGGTCTGGGCGACAGAGTGAGACTCCAACTCAAAAAAAATAAAAATAAAAATAAAAATAAATAAATAAAAACGTATATGTAATTTCCTGGGATTTTAGAATAGTGTGAGGCACAAACAAAACTTCTGTAGGCTGACTGGAGCACAGATTGCCAATCTGAGACATCTGGCCTATGAAGTAACCAAGAACAGGAAGACGAGGAAGTCAGGAAGAGGAAAAGATGATTTCAGGAAGTCCAGCAGAGCCCCTGTCTTTTCTTTACCTCTGTGATGTGTAAAGAAGGATGATGGGGCCAGGAGTGCTGGCTTATGCTTGTACTCCCAGCATTTTGGGAGGCTGAAGTGGGAGGATACTTGAGGTCAGGAGTTCAAGATCAATTTAGGCAACGTAGAGAGACTCTTATCTCTACAAAACATTTTTAAAAATTGTAGAATTAGCTGGGCGTGATAGCTCACACCTATAATCCTGTAGCAGCAACTACAACAACTCACTGAGAACAGGAATTAATGCACTCAGAACAGGCACCGGAGACTTTGAGGAGAATCAAAGGTGCTTATTCCAGGTCTCAGAGCTTTTTTGGTGACAACATACATGGGTTTGCCATTGGTGGGTTTACAATTTTAAATTTAGGACCAGGAATGGTTACTTTTACAACAAGCACTGAAGCAGATATTTTTATGGACGTTTCCATATGAGGTGTAATAAAGCGTGTTTACAGAAGCAGAGATTGCAGTTAAGGAAAATGGCATGAGCTGCTTACTTAAAGTGTATTTATAGAAGCAGAGATGGCATGCAGTTGTTTACTTAAGATAAGACCCTTGAGGTCAACTTTCCTGCTTAATTCTTGTTTTTCTATCTCAATCACAGCACGTTGGGAGGCTGAAGTGGGAGGATCACTTGAGGTCAGGAGTTCAAGGTCATCTTAGGCAACATAGAGAGACTCTATCTCTACAAAACATTTTAAAAAATCTATAGAATTAGCTGGGGGTGGTGGCTCACGCCTGTAATCCCAGCATTTTGGGAGGTGGAGGCGAGATGATTTCCTGAGCCCACAAGTTCAAGACCAACCTGCGCAACTTGGCAAGACCTTGTCTCTACAATAGCATTAAAAAATTAGCTGGATGTGGTGGTATTTGCCTTTGCTTCCAGCTACTTGGAAGGCTGAGGTGGAAGGATCGCCTGAGCCCAGCAGACAGAGGCTTCAGTGGCCGTGAGTGTGCCACCGCACTCCAGCCTGGGCAACAGAGTAAGACTCTGACTGAAAAAAAAGTAAAATAAAATAAAAGTTAAAATTACCGAATTACAGGTGCATGGTGTTGCACACCTGTAGTTCAGCTCCTAAGAAGGCTGAAGTTAGGAGGATTGCTTAGGCCAGGAGTTTGAGGCTGCAGTGAGCTATGATTGCATCACAACATTCAAGCCTGGGTGACAGAGAGACCCTATCTCTGAAAAAAAAGGGCTGGGCACGGTGGCTTACTCCTATAATCCCAGCACTTTGGGAGGCCGAAGTGAGAGGATTGCCTGAGTCTATGGGTTCGAGACTGCCTGGGCAACTTGGCGAGACCACATCTCTACAATAAATCAAGAAATTAGTCAGGTGTGATGGCGTCTGCTGCTATAGTTCCAGCTGAGGCGGAAGGATCACCTGAGCCCAGCAGGTCGAGGCTGCGGTGGCCGTGAGTGTGCCACTACACTCCAGCCTGGGCGACAGAATGAGACTCTGACACACACACACAAAAGAACAGATGCTGGACTCAGCTCTGTGGAAAGGCCCTAAGCCTGATATAATCCCAGGCAGGCCTAGTTCTTGCTGTTGGCATTCTGAATTGGAGGGTAGGACGTGACACTCAGCACTTGCTCGTAGGACAGCAAGTGGCATGCCCCCACCTGTCAGGAAGGACAGTATCCAACACTCCACTGTCTTCACCTGTCTCAGGCCATTCCATGACAGAGTTACCTCTTCCTTTTTTGTCCTCTGACCTCTTAACACTTAGCATCTGAAGCAGAGGTGTCTGGATTTGGGATTGTTTCTATACCAG
Organism: Carlito syrichta; assembly: GCF_000164805.1. NCBI lineage: Eukaryota > Metazoa > Chordata > Mammalia > Primates > Tarsiidae > Carlito > Carlito syrichta. The sequence goes on along the minus strand of NW_006991408.1, from coordinate 697,696 downwards.
CACAACTTTCTTTGAGCTTAATAGAGAGTTGTCAAAGTGTTATTTTCCATGTACAGACAAAACCCAAACAAGCTACCATATATTATCTCCTTGTAAGTAGATCACCTTAACAGAACGTAGGAGGGACACTATCTCAGAATAATGGATTTTTCTTTTCAAGAAAGGATAGGTGGCACTCTTTAGCAAATGAACACAGGGAAGAGAAGGAGTGATTATGGCACTTCTCAGATGTGAAGAGTTTTAATATAAATTTTAGAGTGGTTTTTAGGATACCACACTGTGAGCACTTGTTTTCTTTTTTTTTTTTTGAGTTGGAGTCTCACTCCGTTGCCCAGACTGGAGTGCAG
>NW_006991408.1:679645-697064 GCF_000164805.1 Carlito syrichta | reverse complement strand
CTCCCGGCCACCGCAGCCTCGACCTGCTGGGCTCCGGTGATCCTTCCGCCTCAACCTTCTAAGTAGCTGGAACTACAGGAGCGCGCTATCATGCCCGGCTAATTTTTGATTTATTGTAGAGATGAGGTCTCACCAAGTTGCCCAGCCGGGTGTCGAACCCATGGGCTCAGGTAATCCACTCACCTCAGCCTCCCAAAGCGCTGAGATTACAGGCTGAACCACCGAGCCAGGCTAACAGTTGTTTTCTTGATAGGGTTTTTCAATTTGGAGCTTCTTGGACTGTGATAATTGAAATAAAGATCAGATGTCCATTTGTTCTGGTACTTTAGTTTTTTTTTTTTTAATAAAAGCTGCAGAAAAAAATAGTGACACATAGCTGTAGCTGGATCTAAAAAGGGTCACAGTCAACACTGGTTTTCTCAGCTTGTAGTAGGCATAATACAGGTTTGCTTGTAATTAATTGTTTTCTAAGTAAAATATTGTGTTTAATTGCTGAAAAATAAATTTTTAAGTTGGAGTCTCTCTCCGTTGCCCAGGCTGGAGTGCAGTGGCATGCTCACAGCCACCATAGTGTTGACTTGCTGGACTCAGGTGATCCTTCCGCCTCAGCCTTCCAAGTAGCTGGAACCACAGGTGCACGCTACCACTTCCGGCTATTTATTTATTTATTTGTTGTAGATATGAGAGTTCACCAAGTTGCCTAGGCCATTCTCGATCCCGTGGGCTCAGGCAGTCTCCTCACTTTGGCCTCCCAAAGTGCTGGGATTACAGGCTCGAGCCACCATGCCTGGCCTATTTGCTGTTTTTATTTTTGAAATTTTTTTTAATTTTTAATTTTTTTGATTTTTTTCTGTTTATTGATTTGTGTGCATTGTATGTTTGTAAAAGTATGTACAAGTATTTAGAAATATGGGAGTAAATGCAAATCATTCTACAAGAAAGACACCTGCACACGCGTGCCTACCACAGCACTATTCACAACAGCAAAAACATGGAAGCAACCATGCTGCCCATCGAAACTGGACAGGAAAAAGCAAATGTGGTATATATACACAATGGAACACCATGCAGCCATAAAGAAGGACAAATACATGGACCCCACAGCAACCCCGATGGATTGAGTCCACCACACTCAGTGATCTGTCACAGAAACAAAGAACAGTGTACCACATGTTCTCACTCATAAGGGGATCCTGAACAATTATCATAATACTATAAGAAAGGGACTGGCAGTAGTGGGAAACTGCTAGGGGAGAGGGGGTGGGATTGGCAATAATGGGAAACTGCCGGGGGGAGCACACCTCATCAACAAGGGTGCCTGCATAATGAACATTTGTACACCCAACCGTGAACTGCACCCCACATCTTTAAAATAATTTAAAAAAAAGAAATATGGGAGTAAATGGAGCAAAATCAACTGGGAGAACAGGGAGTGACTGCCTTTGGTGAGAAGTGGTGGTAGGGAGTGAGGAGGCAGCAAATGTTTTCCTTATAAACTTTTGGCATCATTTGCTATTTGCTGTTTTTAATGCCTGCCTCCTAGTCTCTTGTGTGGTGTGTTCAGAGATGTGAAATGCCAGCTCTGTGCTTGGTCTTCCCTGTTGATAAGCCTGTGGGCGACTGTCCTCGTCCTTCTGGCTGATTAGCGCTGCCACTTGTGGCACGCCTTCTTCTTTTTCTTCAGTGTCTTGTTCATCTGAGTTTCATCTTCGTCTTTGTGTTTGGCTTCTCTGCTCAAGCTTTATCAGAATTTTTTATTTTGTCTCTCAGAATCCCTAAACATTCATTTTTTTTACACTTAAAATGTGTACACACCTTTGACTGAGTAAACCGATGTTTAAAAATGTCCTACTTGTTTTTGACTCCTTGGTTAGCCTTTTATAGCTGTGTGAGCAGAGGCAACTTGGTTAATGTACCTCAGTTTCCTCAGCTGTAAAATGGGGTGACAACAGGGTTGTTGTGAAGTTAAAGGACTTTCTAAAATAAAAGTTAGAATTCTGAAACATCTAAAAATAATTGTTGTTAAGTAACTGCCAGCAACTGATTGTCAGTTGTTAGGAACACTTTTATGGATGGTGGTGTTGTCCTGCATGGGCAATATGTTTAGTAACACATTACAGAAATCACGTGCTTATTTTCAAAAAGAACAAGTAAACACCTACTAAGAAACACAGTCTTTTCTTAGGAAGGTCACTCTTTGCCTTTGGCTGTCCAAGTCACACAGGTGGTTTCCACAGCATCACAGGGTGCTTCTTTATTATTTTCTGGAGCATGCACACAAAATCCACACCTTCTTGTACCATATTTGTGGAGACAACAGTTTGGACTATTCTGGGCAGATCAAGAGGTGCCAAGCATCAGCTGACCTGGTGGGCAGTGACAGATGAGGCACTAGGTGTCTGGGCTGCGGAAGAGGCTGCACCAGCTCCACTGAGGACACCTCCCACTCAGGGTTTGAAGTCCTAAGTAGTCTGTCTAACATTGTGTAGTCAAGCATTTAGACTGGTCTAAGCAATGGGGTCCACTGGTGGATAGGGGTTACCCATGTGGCTGCAAGCAACTGTTTACAAATTGTTTGAATGATACTTAAAAAATGGTTTAATCTTTTTTAAAAAAGATGTTGTATGAATCTTTATTTGGGAGATCTTTCTCATGAGTAAATGCTTAAATACCAAAGATTCAATTTCAGAACATGTGCTAGCTTCATTTCCTGAATAAGGTCAAAATTGTATTTTATTTCCTAATTCATTTGGGTTGGATTTTTTTAAACGCCGGAGAGAGGAAACATTGATTAATATGCATTGTGAATATGGCAGTTTTACTTCTAGAAGTGCTTGGGTTCACGTCTTGGTCTTGCTCAATATTTATTATAAGACTTTGGGAAAGAAATCATTTTATGGTGTTTTGTTCTTTTCTGCTTCTTTATTGTAGATAATATCCATGGGAGTTAAATTATAAAAATAATCAAGAGTGTAAAATACCCATGTGATGTAGTAATGTGTTTAACTGTCATGAAGCAAGAATAATAGCTGCTTCTCAAATTTTACAGTGTTTAATTATGATTTTACTCATCTCACAGTGAAAGTTACCTCAGCTTTTCAAATGCTGCTACTATTAATCATATTTTTTAAGACCATGATTAAAATTAATACATCAAACATATTGCAGTGCATATTTTTAATCCTGAGAACAGTGAGTTGAGTATTGAGACACACGTCATAAGTTTTATGTCAGACACATAATTTTACTAATAATACACTTTCTAAAATAAAAGAGGAAGTTCCCTTTCCCCTTTCCTCCGTTATGGTCTGTAAGAGTGAGGCAACTATTTTGGTCATCTTTGCAAACAGAAGCCAGGGAATGCTTGGTGAAACAGGTGGAAAGTAGAATATGATGGATGGGAATAAGACAGAGCTGACCTACTGAGTTATATGGGAGCAGTGAGTTGTTGGTTTGTGAAGAATGATCATTTGCCCACATTCAAGGTGATCCTGTACGGAACAGTCTTGTGGTGTTTTACAAAGTAATGGATCAAGACATCAGGGAAAGACATCTACACGGGTATCAAGGTATTGAGAATAACTAAGTTTTATGAAGAATGATCTGTGTTCTGTGTATTGAAGGGAGGATACATTTATTTTCATGAGATTACATTTGCAACTTGTAAGCAAATTATCTTTCCCTCTATCTCATATAGTCCCAAGGATGTGCACTAAAGAAAATTCAAAACAGTCTGGTATGGGAGACTTGAGGACAGTTTATTCTTGGTGGTAAGGTGGAGTCTTGCTCTCTCTCTTTTTCTGTCTCTCTCGCAGGAGTTGTTTTTGCTTTAGTAGATTTCACAACATTGGTGAATTAGGTAAATATAGTGGCATTCACTATTTGGTGTCTAATGCCTAGTTTCTTTATTCCACAAAGAGTTATTTAGGTGCCTGGTGTGTGCCAAGCACTGTTGTAGGTGTTTGGAGACATAAGTAAACAAAACAGGAGAAGACTCTTTGTGGGGCTTATGTCCCAGTGGGGAGAGGCGGTCGATAACCAGTACACATAATACATAGGTAAATTGTGTAGTATCCTTTTTCTTTTTTCCACCTCAGCCTTCCAAGTAGCTGGAACCACAGGCACATGCCACCATGCCCAGAAAATTTTTTTATTTATTGTAGAGATGAGGTCTTGCCAAGTTGCCCAGGCTGGTCTCAGGCAATCCTCTCTCCTCTGCCTCCCAAGGTGCTGGGGCATGAGCCACCATGCCCAGCTTGTTTGGTATCTTTTTTTTTTGAGTTGGAGTCTCACTCTGTTGCCCAGAGTGGCGTGCAGTGGCCGCTCCCGGCCACTGCAGCCTTGACCTGCTGGGCTCCGGCGATCCTCCCACCTCAGCCTTCCAAGTAGCTGGAACTACAGGTGCACACTACCACGCATGTCTAATTTTTGATTTACTGTAGAGATGAGGTCTCGCCAAGTTGCCCAGGTGGGTCACGAACCCGCGGGCTCAGGCAATCCGCTCACCTCAGCCTTCCAAAGGTGAGGGATTACAGGCTGAGCTACCGAGCCTGGCTTGTTTGGTATCTTAAAAGGGTGATAAATGTTATAGAAAAATAAAAATATAGGGTAAAAGTGCAGGGAGTGCTGGGTTAGGGGACAGGTTACTGTGTTGAAAAGGGTGGTGAGAAGATCAGAATGGAGCAAAGTGGATGATGTCTGGGGAAAGGGATCCAGCCAGGAGGAGCAAATGGAAGAAAGGACCTGAGGCCAGAGCTTGGAAGAGGGACAGTAAGGAGACTCTTGTGAGCCGGGAGATGGGGGGGGGACTCAAACTTCCGGGCTGGCTCAAGTGGTTCTCCTATCTCAGCCTCCTGAGTAGCTGGCCTACAGGCATGTGCCACCATTTCTGGCTTTTTTCTGTCCACATTTAACATAGCTTTTGGCATTCTACTTGTCAAGATTAGGGGCTTTGCACTCCTGCCTTGTCCTCCACCTTACCCCACTTCTACTTTCTCAGCTGCCCTTAATGTGAAAGATGTTAACAGTTAGATTTTATTTTCTGATTACAGCCACGTCTTCTGTGTTTTGCCCACTAGAAGACTCTAAAGGTTGAAAACTAGTTAAAAAAAAAAAAGCTTGAAAATCAATAAGACATGTCTTAAACACAGAATATTAGCTGGGTGCAGTGGCTCATGCCTGTAATCCCAGCACTTTGGGAGGTGGAGGCAAGCATTTCCTGAGCTCAGGGGTTCAAGCCCAGCCTGGGCAATTTGGCGAGATCTTGTCTCTACATAAATAAAAAAATTAGTCAGGCGCAGTGGTGTGCACCTGTGGTTCAAGTTACTTGGAAGACTGAGGTGAAAGGATTGCCTGAGCCCAGCAGGTCAAGGCTGCGGTGGCTGTGATTGTGCCTGGGTAAGAGTGAGACTCTGACTCACACAAACAAACACAGAATATTAAAGCAGAAGGACCCAGAGATACCATTTAACCCAAAACTTCTCAGATTTTTTTCATTGAAGTGTGCCAAATGACAGTCAAAAACAAATATACTTCTGCTTTCATAAACACAAATTATTATGTAGTTATTAAAGCATTGTTTTCTCTTTTACTCATAATATACCAGTTTCTTTGTTTTAATAAATATAATCAGCAGATACAAACTACCCCTGAATCGGTTAATACAGTTAACTTTCTGGGAAGATTTATAAGATTATATTGTGGCTTGAGTACTCATGTGGGTTCCCTAGTTTGAGAAGCACAGATCTACAGCACAAATCTAATCGTTTGCTTCATTTTGTAGACAAGGTAATGGTAGTACAGAGAGACAACGGCCTTAGGTGAGGATGCCGTGTTTCACTGTCCCACTGGGGCTCCAAGACCTTAATTTGGTGGATGATCTACTATCGGGCCCCACCTGTATTTTCAACCTTATTTTCTCTTGAGTGGCTCTTGATTTTCTCTTGATCTACTATCAGGCCCCACCTGTATTTTCAGCCTTATTTTCTCTTGAGGCTTTTGCCAAAAGCCTTGGAGGCATTTCTCTCTCTCCCTAATCCAGTTTGTCACTGGTATTGGCTGCTCCATCTTTGTCATATATTTGCAATCCTGCCCATTCCTCTGGGCTCCATGTGGCCCCCCAACCCAGGCCTCCATCTTCTTTCACCTGGCCCACCACTGCAGGCTCTTCAGTGGCCTCCTTGTGTCTACCCTTGCCTTCCATTGGGTCCCCTGAAGGATTTTCTCTGTTTGGAACCCTTTAGTCTCATTCTGTTTCCTAATACAGTGGAGGTTCTTTCATGGATCTCAAGTCACTGCCATCTGGTGGGTTCCTCCTTCTCTGGTCTCATCTCCTTTTCCCCCTTTCCCACGGCAGCACACATTGCTCTCCCACATGGGCAGCACACACTGCTCTGCCACATTAGCTTCCCTGTCATTCTTTGAGCAGGTTAATAAGCAGCTCCTTCAGGACTTTTGCATTTCTCCATGCTAGGAACGCTCTTCACATAGGCGTATCAGTCTTTCACTTCTTCACTTGCTTTATATTCTCATACTCAAATCCTTCCTATGGGAGAGACCTCCTTGACTTTAGCACCCATTACTACCTGGCATACATACAATGTTATATTTCTTTATCCTGATATATATATTTCTGTCTTCTGATTAGAATGTGAGCTCCACAAAGACTGGGACTTTGCTTTGTTCATTGTTGTGTCTGCAGTGCCCAGAACAGTGCCGCGCATATAGTAAGTGCTCAGTAAACTAGTTGGTGAATGCATGAATGAATCTTGCTTCATTGCTCCTGGCCCTTTGATAGTTGACTCTAGTTAAACAGAACTGTTTCCAGTCAGCCATCGATTCTTCAAACATTTATGGCATGCCATCTGCACCAGCCGTTATGCTCTTCTTCCTGTCATGTCTGTGCTCACCGTGTTCACATGTTTCAAGTGTTTTTGCCTTTCTCTACTTGTTGAAATTGTTCCCATTCTTCAGTCTCAGCTCGAATCCAGTTTCTTCAGTGAAACCTTCCATCCCTAAGTTGCAGTTCAACATTTTTTCCTCTGTGTGCCCAGTGTACTCTCTGTAGTTCTGTGCAGTGTATTCTTCCTTGTATTGCAGTTATTTATATACAAGCCTTATCTCTTGTACCGGAAAGAGCCTTTAGGAAATCCTTATATAAATCCCTGGTGCTTGTTCTGGTGCTTTTGCATTCCAGGGACTTGTAAAATGGTCACTGAAATGAATTACATGTAATATTGACATCTTTATCCATGGCCTTGACTCAGATTTATAGACAGGTTCAAATTCCAATCGACTGATAGAGATTTGGTGATTTCCATAATGATAATATTAGAAACTGAAGGACTCGTAGATGGACCATATAGGAGTTGATGTTCCTCCAGCCTTTTGGAGAGAGATTCAGGAATAAGGAAAGGCTATTTTTTTTTTTTTTTGAGTTGGAGTCTCACTCTGTCACCCAGACTAGAGTGCAGTGGCTGCTCCTGGCCTCCGCAGCCTCGACCTGCTGGGCTCCGGCGATACTTCTGCCTCAGTCTTCCAAGCAGCCGGAACTACAGACGCGCGCTACCACGCCCGGCTAATTTTTGATTTATTGTAGAGATGCGGTCTCACCAAGTTGCCCAGGCAGGTCTCGAACCCGCGGGCTCAGGCAATCCGCTCACCTCAGCCTCCCAAAGGCACGGGATTACAGGCTGAGCCACCTAGCCTGGCATAGGAAAGGCTATTTTGAAGGTAATGTTAGGCTATCATTCTTACCTTCAAGAGGATAAATAATTAATTTAATAATTGAGGCTTACCATTTGGAAAATCTGAACTAGCAGTTTTAAAGTTGTGAAACATTTTCTTAGAAAACTTGAAGAGTGGCTAAAGACCTGCTGCTCTGAATGAAGGCGGTAGTAGGTTTAAAGGGATGAGTTCTACATAACCTTGTTGAATGTGTTGCTTCTGAGTGGTTAACCTAGTCATCTGTCTCTCCTGTATTTTAGTCACTTTTGGAGATCTCTGCCTCCTCTTTTAAGCTTTTTATCACACTGTGACTCCACAGAAAGAGTGAGATCTTTTGCTTTGAACTGACCAACTTTGCTCCCCTCTATATCCAAATTGTGGTATTATCTGCGTCTCTCTTTTCTTCTCTATTCTACCTCAGAGGAAGACCCGTCCCTCCTCCTTTCCAAGGCTGAGCCTCTGCCAGAGCTCTGACCCCTCCTGCTCCCTGTCTCCACCCGTTCTTCCCTCTTCTGGAACATTGCATCCCTCTTATTCCCTTCCTTGTGAACCTCTCTACAGACTGCACAGGCTGCTTGAGTGTCCCCACAGCATGGTGTTGGCTTCCACCCCCGGGGGGGGGGCATTCAGGGCAGAGAGCAAGCCAGGGGGAAGCCATCTTTTAAGGGCCCAGACTTAGAATTCACTTCTGCCACATTCTCTTCAGTACAAATAAGTCACTAAATCTGGCCAGCATTCAAGGGGTGGGGAATTAGTCCACATTTTGATGTAAGGAATTATTAAAACATTTGCAGACGTATTTTAAAATCACCACAGCATTGTTGAGAATAGTATCCCAGATTTAGTGCAATAAGAGAGAGTTATTTCTTCAAATTTGTTATTTATCAGGAGTGGCTGAAATAAAAAATATAATTCAGTCCCATCATCATCATCATGGAAATGGCTTTAAGAGAAAACTGGTCAAATGAGTATTATTGCTTCCCATTTTCTTTATTTTTTTTTTGAGTTGGAGTCTCACTCTGTCACCCAGACTGGAGTGCAGTAGCTGTTCCCGGCCACCGCGGCCTCGACCTGCTGGGCTCTGGCAATCCTTCCACCTCAGCCTTCCACGTAGCTGGAACTACAGGCATGCGCTACCACGCCCAGCTCATTTTTTGACTTATTGTAGAGATGAGGGCTCACCAAGTTGCCCAGACGGGTCTGGAATCCGCAGGCTCAGGCAATCCACTCACCTCAGCCTCCCAAAGGCGCGGGATTACAGGCTGAGCCACCGAGCCCGGCGCTTCCCATTTTCAACCAGTAAATAGATGCCGTTGATAGATAGCCACGGGTCTGTCAAGAATGCTCAAGTATGTTACATAATACAACATTTTCACAGGGGAAAAGCTGGGAAATAACTTATGTGTACTTCTTGATTTCATCATACAATATAGGCACAAAAGCACCACCCATGCCTCTGAGAACGTTGGACCGTGCACCCTTAAAAAAAACTTTGCCTCCTTGGTCATGAGCAATCTTCCTCCAGCAGTCAAGGGTACCTGGGCAGCCACCACTTTTATAGCAAGCAGGAAGTAAGCCTAGTCTTTGCTGGGGGGTGGCGGATGGAGGTGGAAAAAGGAGGAGAGGTGTTGACCCATCTCTCAAGGTTGCCAGCTGTCTAAACAACCTTTTGCAATGGCCTGGATGGGAGGATGGTCAAGGCCTGTATTCTTTCTTGGCACTCTTTATAAAATCTATAGGAGTGCAAGGGTCCTGGGAAACTGTCTCTCCTCACAGTTCTGTGTTGTGAAATGTATTGTCTTTAGTATTTCAGGCGTATGCTCATTGTACTCAGGTAGACATTGAAGAAAGGCTATTAGAAAGAGGCTCACGGAATTCCGAAGGGCATCTTTATGGTGATGTTGATAAGCTTCTTGAGAAACTGAGCCAGGAATTTAAAAAAATTCCTTACAGTGTTCTGAAATCAAGCACAAGATCTAATTATTAGACTATCTGCTTGATTATAGATTGGCATCTATTTTCCTAATACTTTAGTGACATATTCATGTGTGACTAAATTGGGAAAGTGTACTAAGTACCATTTGCTATTACTGAGCACTTACTTTTATTAATTCAGTAACATTTGGGGCAAGAAATGTGAGTGAGGCCATTTTTGGAAGTTACGATCTGTTGCAGTAGTGTTTTGATGACATTTTGAAGGATTATTTGTCAGGCAGGGTTAACTTTCCTCAGGATTGTGGAGCGTGTTTTATGCTTGAGTTTTCTGGGCATGTCCCCTTTTCTCAATTTGAAGCTGGGCCCCCCTGGGTACTTAGTACCCTCACTTCTCTAGAAGCTCTCGCTGTGGGGTCTCATTTACATGGTAACCAGCCTCGATTCTCTTTCACCTTCACCAAAACTTGATTTTCATATACATTTCCAGAACCTGCGGTGGATTTTCTACTTAGTGATTGTTTATATTCTGATTTGTCAGCTTACAGTCAAGGTGTAAACCTGGGTGGAAGAATGCTCATTCGTTTTCATATTGTCTGTGCCTCCTTTCACACTATAATAGCAGAGGTTAAGTAGTTGCAGTAGAGCCAGTATGGCCCTCAGAGCCTCAGTACTTACTGACTGGCCCCAGATGGAAAAAGTTTGCCAACCCCTGCTCTAAGTTAATAAATCAACTAGACAGAACAGTCCTTGGTGTGCCTCGGGCTTGCTTTTTTGTATTCTCTATAATGCTGTGTACATAAAAAGTGCTGGATCCGAATTTGATAAATGAAGAATGACAAGCACTGATGAGATGCTAATGAAAGAGGGCTGGTCCCTGGTGGTCTTTGCAAAAGCCCATAGAGCTGAAGAGTGTATTTGGTGGAAGGCAGTGCTTCAGCCCTGTATAGCTCAGCTGGGGACCGTCAGTGGTAGCATGTGGGGAAGTGTCATCAGAGCAGCCATGTCTGCCGCCCTTTCTCAGTCTTCCCAACTCTTTTTTCTAGCACCAGGACCTTTGAAGCATATAGAAGTTTAACTTAGACGACTTCATCTTTTTTGGCCACCAGTAGTGGCTGTGATTCTGCACTTTCACTGGTGCTTGTTACACAGGTCTCCAACGTACATGTGTGCTGACTGTCCACGTGGTTTCCTGCAGTGGCCCCTGGACTCAGCTAGCTATTCTGTCTGGTGTTCCACTGAAGACCCGGCAGTGTCTTCCCTTGCCGGAGGGAAAACTGGCTGTGTTGCTCATTTAGAGACAGTTTGTCATTTTCCGAATCGGATTTGACTGTATTTAATTTTTCCCTTTGTGTGAGGTCATTAGAACCTAACTTCCCTGTGACTGTGAATCTGCTGTGTTTGTGATTCATGCATCAGGACTTACGCCTGCTCTCTACTAGGCACTATCCTGGTTCATAGGCAAGGTAGGAAACTGAATCAAAACCTCATCTTATGCCTTTCCTTCACCCTGTGTGCAATAGGAAACCAGGTCCGACCTTCCTTTATACAGTAAGTTCCCTACGTATGAGTCTATAGGTTGCAAACTTTCAAAGATGTGAACATGCGTTCAAATGCCCAATCACAAAAGTTAGTTCATATAGTCTGGCGTACATTGTCATGTGTGCACATCCTCTACAAGTGGTTGTGCTTTTGTGTACTTTATTGTATAGCGCTGTATAGAGTACAGTATCTTTATTTCACACTCAGGATGTTTGGAAGCAAGAGTAAAAGCAGCAGTGATGTACCTGGCACTGTATAGCCGAGTGTTAGTTGGGTACCTAGATTGACTTTGTAGGACTTTTGAACAAATTGGGCTTATGAATGCGCTCTCAGAACAAAACTCATTCATATGCAGGGGGCTTACTGTAATGTATTTTACTACTTTCTCTCCTCTCTATCCAGAAACCTTTTGTTACTTTATACTGAGGCTATTCTAGCAAATCTTCTAACTGGGCTATGGGTCTCCCTGACTCTCAATTCTCATCCTGTGAATGTCATCACACATCTGTTGTGTATTCCCATTTCCAACCAAATCCAGCTGTTGTCCTAATGCTTGGCTTTCAGAGCCCTCCATGAAGCCTTCCCAAGCAACATTATTTCCTTTTATTCCCCATAATAGATTGTCTCCTGTGTATCCGAAATCTCTTCTGTTTCTGAATCATGGCTGGTATTATTTACCTTGTTTAGAATGACTCCGTCTAAATGCCCTTCTCCCTCTAATTAGGGCTTCTCAACCTCAGCACTATTAACTAGCTTGGACCAGATAATTCTTTATTATGGGGGTTGCCCTGTGCTTGGTAGAATGTTTAGCAGCATCGCTGGTCCCCACCCACTAGTTTTCCACCCCATCCCCTGGAGGACAGAATCCTTCGCTCTTCACTTTACTTTCTTGTTGTAGTTGCTGTTAATTTCTTATATACAGCATACCTATGGATCGTAATTTTTTTGAAAGAGTATTGAATCATATTTAATGAAAGAGGTTTTTTTGTGAAGTTCTTTTCAACTGTCTTTTAAATTCTTTTTTCCTTATTTATTTTTTGCACTTCTGCTGAGCTTTTAGTTACTTTTTTAACTGCTTCCAGAAGCCACAACAGGTGCAGGAGAGGTTGATGATATCCAGGTAGAGGTTGATGGCAGCTAACATGTACTCTTCAGGTGACAGTCTGTGCATCAGTGAGTGTGTGTCATAGATAATGAAGCCACAGAAAAGAAGGGCTCCCGCGGCAGCAAAGACCACCTCCACCATCTTGCTGTAGAAGAACAACTTCAAGAATCCTGACAACCACAAAATCCAAAAGACAGCAAACAGCCCTGCTCCAATTTTGCCGAACTCTCTTGGATTGGAGGGTGTAGGCCGTCAAACCAAGAAATACTGTCGTCATCAGTCTAAAAGCTTGCAGAATAATCCATATGTCATAGAAAGTAACCACAAAGACCACAGTCAGGGCTTCCATCAGGGTAAATCCAAAAAGCAGGTACAGGTTGAGGGGATACTCATGTCTGTGTGGAGTTAAGGCCAAAATCAAGCCCAAGGATTCCAAGGCAGACCCCAGAATTATGGCAGGATTGTTGTGCACGAATGTCCGTACAGACTCGAAGTGTAAAAACACTGCGGAAGCCATCGTGGTTGGGAGGATTTGCAGGGAAAGGATGCCATGTGGATGTGCACGCTGGTGGAGGCCACGTTGCTGCCATAGCTAAAGTCCTCAGTGGAGGAGCCCGGGTAGCATGGGGTCGCACTTGGCCATGGTGGCGGCAGTTCTGCCTGCCGGGAGACCCCTGGACGCCGGCCTGCCCTGACCTGCCTTGACCCGTCCCGCCCAACCGCATGAATCATAATTTTTTTAATATACAATCTTTTGATTTGTGTAATTTTGAGGCCACTCATCTCAAGTCATATGTTGGGGACCCACTGCCCTGAGCTGTAACCCTACTCCCCTCCAGGAAGCCTATCTGTTCACTCCCGCCCTCCCTCACTTCTCTTCTTTGGGCGAGTGTAGGGCTTGTCCAAACCAGGCATTGACTTCTGATTAGACAAAATTGTTTGCCGATCATTTTAAATGAATTACTCTTGCTGCCATAATGGTATTGTAGGCTCTTAAAGTCAGGGACCATGTGGCATACTACTTTTCTGTGACTCTTTGAAAGTTTCTCGAACTTTCCATGCATCCATTTTCTCATCTGCAATATGGGGCTAATAATACCTATACCTCAAGGGTTGTTTTGAAGTTCGAGTCAGTGTGTGTAAAGTGCTTGGTAGGCAGTAAGCACACAGTAAACAGCTGTCTAGCTGTTGTTATTGCTCTTTATTGCCCAGTGTCTCTAGCAAATTCATTAACCCTGTGCGTCGTCAAGTTATTTTGCTTTTGCTTTAGGGAAGTGACTGGAATGAGAGTATGTTTACTGTGACCTCAGCAAAGATGTTCTGGTGTTTTATTTCCCATTCTCACATCCCAAATAGTTTTATGCAGTTGACATCAGTTAAAAATAGGTACCAAAGGGTGCTTCACTCTTAGCCGTGGAAGAGCAGCACAAAGCTGGTTCTTAGTGGATGCAGGTGACTGAAGAGATTGTAGAAGGTGAAGGAAAGATAGCACCCCCCCTTGCCTTTGATGAGGGGAGGCCTGTAGTCTTTATGTATTTGTGTGTTTGCTTTCTTTCATGTGGTTTTCCTGTAAGCTCCAGGGAAGTTCTACTGTCTTGGTGTTTCTGTGCAGTTCAAAAGCAGTTTTTTCAACCAAATCTTTCTTCTAAGTACATTCCTTCCAGTACCTAGTTTTGAATTCCAGTTTTGCCACCTCTTGGCTAGGTGTCTAATTCTGTAACCTGTTGAGCTTCCATTTCTCAAAAAATGGAAATGACATGAATATCTACTCCAGAGGGTTGGAGTGAGGATGAAAGGAGATAATATTGAATCCATATCTTGTGAGTAAAGCTCATGGCAGCTATTAAGAGGCAAATCAGTCCTTTGTGATCATTCACCCTATTTACAATGTGCCTTTCTAATGGTGATGGGAATCTGGAGAAAGGTGGCATTCCGACAATATCTTGCCCTCAAAGTGCTTTATCTAAGAACATTCTGCCCTTAGGTCAGGTAGCTTCTGCCTCGTTCTGGTCTGGTCGTTCTGAGGAGCATGCACAAGCTGCTATAGCTACTGGAAAAGGAGTGTGATAAGAGACTGTCAGAGACCGCCCTGTATTGGCTTTCAAGAGAAGGCCCAGCAGGTTTGTCTGATTCAGTGGGGAGAGGCCAAGTAGGAAGAACTTTGTAGGAAGATACATTTTCAGTGGTGCCAGGGCCAAGAGAGTCCCAGGGAGGCAGCACTGATGTCGGTTAATCCTTCAACCTCCAAGACTTGGTAGGAAACCTGTTTTCAACAGGAGGCCACTCATTTTCCAGGAATGATGCATTTGCCAAGTAGCTTGGGCCTTTGGTAAGAGAGTTTAATTTGAAGTGAGCAGGAATGTCTGTGAGCCTGTCTTCTTGGCCTTCACGGTGATTATTTCTAGGTACGTACACCATGTTTTATATTTTATATTTTACTGAAGATTGAGGAGTGTTCTGGGTACATATATGGGAAATACGTTTTCTGACTACTCAGAAAAGGTGACATTTTCTAAGGGACCTTGACAGAAAGGGTTAGCTCCAAGGTTAAGCTCTCAGGTTTGGGATTGTCTTAGTTTCTGTTGGGGGATGCCTGCTGGCCTTACCTTTCGGTGCCTGCTGTAGGTTCTGCTAGAGAGTTGTGTTTTGTGCCTTGGTTGGGGTTTGGTGAGTCAGGTTACTGCCAGGTACTGCTGTTTCTTCTGTCTCTTCGTAATGCAGGAATCTGTTCCACAGATAGTGGTTTCTGTGCTAGAGTAAAAGATTTCCCTGTAGGTATTACAGTAAATCATGAATTTCATTTAAAAGCACTAATTACATCCTTGAATCTTTTAGGAAAAGGCAAGCAAGCTATGAGAGGAAATACGGCATTTTGATGGTTTCCCAGTCTCCTTGACTTAAAACAAACATCTGCACTCAGCAGAGTATTCCTGTCACAACATAGTCTATTCAACTGGATTCTGACTGGGAATATTCTTTTTGGGAACGTATGAAATTAGACACCCAGTTAAAGTTGTATTCACGGCTTTGCCTCACAGTACTAATAGAGATATATAGACGTCATGATAATAGTTCTTTTGCATCATGAAACTTACTAGTTACATGACATAGAAATGCTCATAAATCTTATTTAGTCTCTATATTATACACTTCGTTTCTTTCATTCTGAAGGAGTATTCCCTAGGTAATGTCATTATTTAAAAACAGGAACTTTTCTTTTTTGTCTTAATTCAATGTGAACAATTTCAGATGTTGGAAGATGGCCTTAAAATAGACACTTGTTATTATGATACCTTTCTCTAGACATAGTAGCCACAAATCATTCTCTGACATGAGCATTTATCTGTCTCTTCAGTATGGTCACATATTTGGGAGTTCAGCCTATTGCACAGTTGTTTAATGAAGAATGTGCTGATCATTTGTAGACAGGCAATTTCAAGTTAATATCATGTCAGGAAATGCATATTAAATTACTTGCCTGTTTTATATGGAAAAACGATTACATCTGGTTATTAAGTTTATATATAATTTTTAAGTTTATGCATTTAGAGAAGGAAAAGACTGTAGAATTAAAAGGTTGAGAGTTACTTTCCTTAATCTAGTCCAGATACATGTATAAGTGAATTTATAAAAGTATGCCATGGCCACCTTCCCATCTTGCTCTTCTAACAGAATGCTCACTATTTGCTGTGACCTCGTTGAAATGCATTTGGGCAAGGCTGTGTGATTTTTTTTCCAAAGCTATACATTGACAGTGTCCTTTTTATTTAATAAGAAGAGTAACCTTGCTTAAGTCAATTCAGCCTAGGTAATTATTAAAAAAGAGTGCCTTAGGGCAAACTGATGTCCCTTGAAGAACTGGTGATAATTTGAAGAGCATTTTGCTTGCAGACAGTGCAGTGTTTCCAAGTAACTTTAAAAAAATCTGGCATCCTTGCTAGGCTCTGATGTGGCCATGTGCTCTATGAGCTATGGCTGTCACCATCTTTCCTGGCTTTGACCCCCTCCCCCAACCAGGTGAGGTGAACCTTCTCTCTCTCTCTCTCTCTCTCTCTAATTTACTATTAAATAAAGCATATTTTCTAATCTAAAAAAAACCTGGCATTTTTGCAGAAGGCAGGAGAGGCTGAGAAGCCAATTTATGCTAGAAGATAGCAGTCTGGATTTTGTTCTTTTCTTGACTTTACAAGCTTTTCTTGTTCTGTGGTTATTGTTTTCTTTATCTGGAATGTGGAATCTGAGGATTCAAAGCACACTGTTGTTGCTGCCTTATCTTAGAGAAACCCGAAGTATTTTCTTTAGATAGCTGAATGTCTGTTTCTAGTAGGAAGTCGACAGTAGAAGATATCCTCTTTCTTCTTTTGAGGAGGAAGCAGACAGAATAATTTGGAGGCTAAATTGTTATTATAATGTGCAATTATGGTTAACCTACGTTTATTTCTTCGGACCTTGTGACGAGTATCTTTTTTTTCTTTTTTTTTTTGAGTTGGAGTCTCACTCTGTCGCCCAGACTGGAGTGCAGTGGCCGCTCCCGGCCACCAAAGCCTCGACCTGTTGGGCTCTGGCGATCCTTCGGCCTCAGCCTTCCAAGTAGCCGGAATTACAGGCATGCGCTACCAGGCCCGGCTGATTTTTTGATTTATTGTAGAGATGAGGTCTCGCCGCCCAGGCGGGTCTCGAGCCCGTGGGCTCAGGCAGTCCACTCACCTCAGCCTCCCAAAGGCCTGGGATTACAGGCTGAGCCACTGAGCCCGGCGGTGATGTGTATCTTTATGTCCTTTACGTCGTAAAGCCAGGAGGAAAAGAACAGCTTCCTAGACATTCCATTGGACAGTAACTTTCCTTTATCTCTCTCTTGTCTCTCTTTCTCTCTCTTTTGCCTACATAACATTATACATTTGGCTTACATTATGTTTAAGCATTTTGTTCATACATTTTATAACCTTTTTGCCTGGAGGGAAGCTTGCTTATTGTGTAAAACATATTCATGTGTACTTTATATCATGCTGTGATCATCTCAGCATTTAATATTTTTAATGTCGATTTAATTCATTTGTTTTTTTGTTTTTGTTTTTTGAGTTGGAGTCTCACTCTGTCACTCAGACTGGAGTGCAG
>NW_006991408.1:670729-679625 GCF_000164805.1 Carlito syrichta | reverse complement strand
CTTGCCAAGTTGCCCAGGCGGGTCTCGAACCCGTGGGCTCAGGCAGTCCACTCACCTCAGCCTCCCAAGGCACGGGATTGCAGGCTGAGCCACCGAGCCCAGTGGATGCCAATCTTATCTTTTGTGTAGCCGCTTTTGAAACATGCCTCAAATTTTGTTTATTTCTATAAGCCCTCAACCTAATTGCTTAGCTGTTATAGATTTAACAACTGAAGTATCAGTTTATGAAGTTATTAGGTATTGTATGGAAAGTATATACAGTAGATAAAACTTTAGAGTGTTATAATTCTTCCTAATTAAGTTACTTTATTATACTTTTAAATTTTAGATTTGGGGGTACACATGTGTCTTTACAATGTGGACATAATGTGCAGTGGTGGGGATTGGATCTTAGGTGATCCATCCTCAGATAGTGAACATTGTGCCCCATAGGTAGTTTCCGAGCCCTAACCTTCTTACCCTGCCCCTTATTGGTGTCCCAGTGTCTATTATTTCCGTTTTTGTGACCATTTAGCTCCCTCATATGGGTGAGAACATCAGGTGTTTGATTTTCTGTTTCTGAGTCAGTTCACTTAGGATGATGATCTTCAGCTTCATCAATGTTGTTACAAAGGACATTCTTTTTTTCATTCTTTTCTATGGCTGCATAGTATTCCATAATGTATGTATACCACATTTTCATTATCCACTGATCAGTTGTTGGGCATTTTAGGTTGATTCTACATCTTTGCAATTGTGAATTGTGCTGTGATGAACATGCGGGTGCAGGTGTCTTTTTTATATAGCAACTCCTGTCCCTTAGGGTAGTTACTTATTAGTGGGATTCCTGGACCAAATGGTAGATCTACTTTTAGTTCTTTGAGTAACAACCTCCATACTACTTTCCATAGAGGTTGTACTAATTTACATCCCCACCAACACTGTATAAGCATTCCCTTTCTATTGCATTCTCATCAGCATCTAATATTTTTATTTTTTAAAATAATGGCCATTCTATCTGTTGTAAGAATGTATATATGTTCCCCTTTCTCCACATCTGCAACAGCATCTATTGTTTTTTGGTTTTTAAACAATGGCTATTTTGACTGGTGTAAGGTGGTATGTCATTGTGGTTTTAGTTTGCATTTCCCTGATGATGAATGATTTAAACATTTTTTGTATGTTTGTTGGCCATTTGTATATCTTCTTTTCAGACATGTCTGCTCATGTCTTTTGCCCTTTTTAGTGGGTTATTTGTTTTTTTTCTTGCTGATTTGAGTACTTTGTAGATTCTGGAGATTAGTCCTTTGTCAGATATAGGGTTTGCGAATATCTTCTCCCATTCTGTAGGTTGCCTGTTTGCTCTGTTGATGATTTCCTTTGCAGAAGCTTTTTAGTTTAATGAAGTCCCACTTATTTACTTTGTTTTAGTTGTATTTGCTTTTGGAGTTTTAACCATAAATTCTTTGCCTAGGCTGATGTGTAGAAGAGTTTTTCCTAGGTTTTCTTCTAGAATTTTTATGGTTTCAGGTCTGACCTTTAAATCTTTAAACCATCTTGAGTTAATTTTTGTATATGGGGAGAAGATTCATTTTTCTGTATGTAGCTATCCAATTTACTCAGTACCATTTATTTGATAGGATATCTTTTCCTCTGTATATGTTTTTGTCTGCTTTGTCAAAGATCAGTTGGTTGTAGGTATTTGGGTTTATTTCTGGATTCTTTATTCTAGTTCATTGGTCAGTGTATCTGCTCTTGTACCAGTACCATGCTGTTTTGGTTACTATAAACTTGTAGTATGATTTGAAGTCAGGTAATGTGATGCCTTCAGCTTTGTTCTTTTTGCTTAGGATTGCTTTGGCTATTCTGGCTTTTTTTTTTGGTTCCATGTTAATTTTAGGATTGTTTTTCTAATTCTGTGAAAAATGATATTGATAATTTGATAGGGATTGCATTGAATCTTTAGATTATATTGGGTAATATAATCATTTTAATACTGTTGATTCTTCCAATTCATGACCATGAGATGTTTCTGTATTTGTATCCTCTGCAATTTCCTTTCTCAGAGTTTTGTAGTTCACCTGGTAGAGATTTCCCCCCTCCGTGGTTAAATACATTCCTAGTTATTTTAGCTTTTTTGGCTGTTATTGTAGTTGGAATTGAGTTTTTGATTTGATTCTCAGCTTGGTTGCTGTTGTTGTATAGCAGTGCTGCTGATTTGTGTGTGTTGATTTTGTGTCCTGAAATTTTACCAATTCATTTATCAAGTCCAGTAGTCTTTTGGAGAGGTCTTTAGGGTTTTCTAGGTGTAAGATCATAGCATTGGCATATAGAGATAATTTGATTTCTTCTTTTCCAATTTGGACACCCTTTATTTTTTTTTCTTGCCTGATTGTTCTGGCTAGGACTTTCAGTATTATGTTAAATAGGAGTGGCGAAGGTGGGCATCCTTGCCTTGTTCCAGTTCTGAGGGGGGAATATATTCAACTTTTCTCTGTTCAGAATGACATTGGCTGTGGGTTTATAGCTTTTATTATTTTGAAGAATGTTTCCTCTATGCCTACCTGTTTTGCTGAGGGTTTTTAATCATGAAGAGATGTTGGATTTTATCAAATGCTTTTCTGTAGCTATTGAAATGATCATACAATTTTTGTTTTTGATTCTGTTTATGTAGTGGATCATGTTTATTGACTTGTGTATGTTGAACCACCTTTGCAGGGATAAAACCCACTTGGTTGTGGTGTATTTTTTTTTTGTTATGTGCTGTTGTAATCAATTTGCTAATATGTTGTTGAGGATCTTTGTGCCTATGTTCATGAAGGATACTGGTCTGTTGTTTTCTTTTTTTGTTGTCTCTTCCTGGCTTTGGTATCAGAGTGATACTGGCTTTGTAGAATGAGTTAGGGAGGATTCTCTTCTCTTCAATATTGTGGAATAGCTTCAGTAAAATTGGTACCATTTCTTCTTTGAAGGTCTGGTAGAATTCAGCTGTGAGTTCATCAGGTCTTGGGCTTTTTTTTAACAGAGAGACATTTAATTACTCTTCCAATCTTGCTAATCATTATTGGTCTGTTCACAGTTTCTGTTTCTTTCTGATTCAAGATTGGGGATCTGTAGGTTTCCAATAATTTTTTTTTTTTTGAGTTGGGCTCTCGCTCCGTCGCCCAGACTGGAGTGCAGTGGCACACTCCTGCCACCGCAGCCTCTACCTGCTGGGCTCCGACGATCCTTCTGCCTCAGCCTTTCAAGTAGCTGGAACTACAGGCACGTGCTACCCTGCCCAGCTAATTTTTTTTTTTTAATTTGTTGTAAAGACAAATCTCGCCAAGTTGCCAGGGCGGGTCTCGAATCCGCGGGCTCGGGCAATCCACTTGCCTCGGCCTCCCAAAGTGCTGGGATTACAGACTGAGCCACCGAGTCCAGCTGGTTTCCAAGAATTTATCCATTCCTCTAGTTTGTCCAGTTTGTTTGCATAGAGGAGTTTATAATAGTCTTGAATGACCTTTGAATTTCTGTCACATCATTTGTAATTTCTTTTTCACTAATTTGAGTCCTCTCTCTTTGTTTCTTAATTAATCTAGCTAGTGGTCTATCAATTTTGTTTTTCTTTTCAAAAAAACAACTTTTTCATTGATCCTCTGTATTTTTTCAAATTTCAATTTTATTTAATTCTGCTCTGATTTTTATTTCTTTTCTTCTGTTAGCTTTGGGTTTGATTTGTTTGTATTTTTCTTGTTGCTTGAGATGTAATGTTTGCTTGTCGATATGCAATCTTTCAGTGTTATTAATGTGTACCTTAAACACTATACATTTTCATCTGAGCACAGCTCTGGCTGTGTCCTAAGGTTTTGATAACTTGTTTCATTGCTGTAATTCATTTTAAGGAATTTAAAAATTTTCATCTTGATTTCATCATTGACCTAATTCAGGAGCAGATTTCTAGTTTTATTCCAATGTGGTCTGAAAAGGTGCTAGATATAATTTCAGTTTTTTTGAATTTATAGAGACTTGATTGTGGGCTATCATGTGGTCTGCCTTGGAGAATATTCCATGTGCTGTAGTTTTGGGATAGAATGTTCTATAGATGTCTGTTTGTTCAGTTTCCTTTAGAGTCTTGTTTAACTTCAGTGTTTCTTTGTTGATGTTCTGCCTTGATGATTTGTCAGTGGAGTGTTGAATTCTCCCACTATGATTGTAATGCTTTCTCTTTTTTTAGAGAAAAACGAGTATAATTTTATTTATTTTTCTAGTATAATTTTGTTTAATTTTTCTTTTTTAAAATTTCATTTCAGAGATTGGGATACAATTGAGGATTAACTACATAGGTAGGCTGCATGCAGGTGAAGTTTGGGCTTTAACTGCCTCTCCTTCATCTGGTAGTGGACCTGGCACCGTTTGTGTTGTCATGTGCCCCCCACACACCACTCTCCCTCCCTTTCCTAGCAGAGCCACTGACTGCTGAGCTCTCCCTTGTGTTCATGTGATTATTGTTCAGGGTCCACTTGTTAGTGAGAGCATGCAGTATTCAGTTCTTTGTTTCTGTGATAGATCACTTAGTATGGTGGTCTCCAACTCCTTCCAATTTGTTGCAAAGTCCATAAATTTGTTCTTCTTCATGGGTTTGTAATACTCCATCATGTATATGTGCCACATTTTCTTTATCCAGTCCACTTTCAATGGACAGTAGGGTTGGCTCCACATTTTTGCTATTGTGAATAGTGCAGCAATAAACGTGTGTGCAGGTGTCTTTTTGGTGGAATGATTTATCTTCCTCTGTGTATATTCCCAGGAGAGGGATTACTTGATCATATGGAAGGCCAATTTTTAGTTATTTTAGGAATCCCCACACTACTTTTCATAGAAGTTGAACTAATTTGCAGTCCCACCAACAGTGTAGAAGTGTTCCCTTTGCACCATCTGCGGATCACCTGTTGTTTATTGACTTACTAATGACAGCCATCCTTACTGGAGTTAGGTGATATCTCATTGTAGCTTTGATTTGCATTTCTCTGAAGGTTAGTGAGACTAAGCATTTTTTTTTTTTTTTTGAGTTGGTGTCTCACACTGTCACCCAGACTGTAGTGCAGTGGCATGTTCCTGGCCACTGCAGCCTCGACCTGTTGGGTTCCAGTGATCCTTCCATCTCAGCCTTCCAAGTATCCAGAATTACAGGCATGCACTACCATGCCCAGCTAATTTTTGATTTATTGTAGAGACAATATTGCAGTGTGGTCTTGCCAAGTTGCCCGGGCGGGTTTCGAACCCGCGGGCTCAGGCAATATACTTGCCTTGGCCTCCCAAAGTGCTGGGATTACAGGGTGAGCCACCGAGCCCGGCCGAGGCTGAGTACTTTTTCATATATCTGCTGGCTGCTTGTGTGTCTTCTTTTTTTTTTTTTTTTGAGTTGGAGTCTCACTTTGTTGCCCAGACTGGAGTGCAGTGGCACGCTCCTGGCCACCACAGCCTCGACCTGCTGGGCTCCAGCGATCCTTCCGCCTCAGCCTTCCAAGTAGCTGGAACTACAGGCGCATGCTACCACGTCCGGCTAATTTTTTGATTTATTGTAGAGATGAGGTCTCACCAAGTTGACCAGGCGGGTCTTGAACCTGCGGGCTCAGGCAATCCACTCACCTCAGCCTCCCAAAGTGCTGGATTACAGGCTAAGCCACTGAGCCCGGCTGTGTGTCTTCTTTTGAGTAGTGCCTGTTTATATCTTTTGCTCACTTTTTAATGGGCTGTTTTTTTCCTTTCACTTCATTTGAGTTCTGTGTAGATCCTGGATGTTAGGCCTTTGCCAGCTGCATAATTTGCAAATATTTTCTCTGATTTTTTGGGTTGTCTCTTTACTCTTATAATGGTTTCTTTTGTTGTGCAAACAGTTTTCAGTTTGTGAGGTCCCACTTATCTAAGCTTTTATGACATTCACTTTTGGGGACTTGGTAAAAAAAATCCCTTGCCTACTCCGATGTGCGTAAGGGTGTTGCCTATGTTTTCTTCTAGGATTCTTAAAGTTTGAGATTTTGCATTTAATCTTTGATCTATTTTTAGTTAATTTTTAGGCGATAGGTATGGGTCCAGTTCTTTTCTGTATGTAATCAGTCAGTTTTCCCAGCACCATTTATAATTTGTTTTATAAAGCTGGGGGCTCTGGTGCAGATATGTTTAAAATTATTATACCTTCTTGTTGGATTGATTTCTTTATCATGTAATAGCCATCTTTGTCTTTTGTTTTTACTGTTGTTAATTTACAGTGTATTTTATCTGATATGAGACAGCTATTTCTGCTCATTTTTGGTTTCCATTTGGGTGGAATATTTTTCCCCACACTTTTACCTTGAGTCTATAGGAGTCTTTGTGAGTTCAGTGGGTCTTCTGAAGGCAGCAGATATTTGGGTTGTTTTTTAAAATTTATTTTTCTGTCAGCCTATATTTTTTAAATAGGGCATTGAGACCATTTATTTTCAGAGTTAATAATGATATGTAAGGTACTAGTCTATTCATCTTTACTGGTTTTTTAAAGTTTTAATTTAAAAGATGTGGGGTCTAACTAAGGGTTAGGAATACAAATGTTCATTATGCAGGTAGGTACACTACAGCTAATCCTGCCCGCCCCCTCCCCTGGCAGTTTCCTACTACTGCCAATCCATTATTATAGTATTACGATAATTGTTCAAGGTCTGCTTATGAGTGGGAACATGTGATAGTCAGTTATTTGTTTCTGTGATAGATCACTCAGTATTATAGACTTTCAGTCCATCCAAGTTACTGTGAAGTTCATAATTGTGTCCTTTATGGTTGCCTAATATTCCATTGTGTATATGTGCCACATTTTTTTAATCCAGTCCACTTTTGATGGGTAGCACGGTTGGTGCCATGTTTTTGCTATTGTGAATAATACTGCAATAAACATGTGTGTGCAGGTATCTTTTTCATAGAGTGATTTGAGTTCCTCCAGGTGTATTACCATTAGAAGGATTGTGGGGTTGTATGGAACATCGATTTTTAGATCTCTTAGGAATCGCTAAACTGTTTTCCACAAAGGTTGTACTAATGTACACACCCACCAACAATGTAGAAGTGTTCCCTTTTCCCCAAATCCTGGAGGCAGCATCTGTTATGTTTTGAGTTATTGATGATGGCCATCCTGACTGGAGTTAGGTGGTATCTCAGTGTGGTTTTAGTTTGGATTTCTTTAATGACTAGTGAGGCTGAACATTTTCTTCATGTATCTGTTGGCTGCTTGTAAGTCTTCTTTTGAGAAGTGTCTATTCATATCTTTTGCTCACTTTGTAATGGGACTGTTTGTTTTTTTCTTTTCCGGACTTTTGACTTCCTTGTAGATCCTAGGTTTTAGGCCTTTGTCAGACATACATCCCAGTCTGTGGGCTGTCTTCCTGTTCTTTTGATGATTTCTTTGGCTTTGCAGAAGCTTGTCAGTTTGATGAGGTCCCACTTGTCTTTCTTATCTCTTATGGCATGGGCACATGGGGTTTTGATCAGGAATTGGTTGCCAGTTCCAATTTCCATAAGGGTGTCTCCTCCATTTTCTAAGGTTCTTATAGTTTGAAGTTCTATATTTAGGTCTTTGATAATTTAGAGTTGATGTTCGTGTATGGTGATTGGTAGGGATCTTGTTTGATCTTCTGCATGTGGTCATTCAGTTTCCCCGGCACCATTTACTGAATAGGTACTCCTCTCTCCAGTGGTTCGTGGTGGAGGCTTTGTTAAAGATGAGTTAGTTGAGAAATTGAGGCTTTGCTTCTGGAATCTCTATCCTGTTTCATTGGTCTATATGCCTGTCTTGTAGCAATACCAGGCTGTTTTGATTATTGTAGCTTTATAATAAAGTTTAAAGTCTGGGAACATATATCTCCTACTTTGTTTTTGTTTGCTGAGGATTGTTTTGGCTTTTCATTTATGTTTCCATACAAATTCCTATATTGTCATTTCCAGGTCTGAGAAGAATGCTGCTGGTAATTTAATGGATATTGTGTTAAATCTGTAGATTGCCTTGGGTAGAATGAATATCTTAACAATGTTGATTCTTATAATCCATGAACATGGGATATTTCTCCATTTGTTTGTGTCATCTTTGATTTTTTTGAGCTGTGTTTTGTAGTTTTTGTCATAAAGGTCTGTCATGTCTCTGGTTAGGAAGATGCCAAGGTATTTCATTTTTTTGTGTGGCTATTGTAAATGGATTGTGCTTTTTATTTGAATTTCTGTTTGTTTATTTTTGGTGTATAGAAATGCGACCTTCTTTTGCACATTTATTTTATACCCTGAGGCTTTGCCAAAGTCCTTTATCAGTGCAAGGAAGTTTTTGACATTTTCTCTTTGATTATTGAGGTATAGAATCATGTCGTCTGCAAAGAGGGATAACTTAACTTTCTCTTTTTCTGTATGGATACCCCTGATCTCCTCTTGTCTGATTGCTCTTGTTAGGACTTCTAAAACTATGTTGAACAGGAGGTGTGAGAGTAGGTCTCCTTGTCTTGTTCCGGTTTTCAGGGGAAATGCTTCCAATTTCTGTCTCTTTAGTAATATATTGACTGTGGGTTACTTGTAGTTGGCTCTTACTATTTTGAGGTATGTTCCACCTATGTCAAGATGTACATGAGTTTGTTTTTTTTTTTTTTTTGAGTCGGAGTCTCACTCTGTCGCCCAGACTGGAATGCAGTGGCCGCTCCCGGCCACTGCAGCCTCGACCTGCTGGGCTCCGACGATCTTCCACCTCAGCCTTCCGAGTAGCCAGAATTATAGGCATGCGCTACCACGCCCGGCTGATTTTTTGATTTATTGTAGAGATGAGGTCTCGCTGCCCAGGTGGGTCTCGAACCCGCGGGCTCAGGCAATCCACTCACCTCAGCCTCCCAAAGGTGCGGGATTACAGGCTGAGCCACCAAGCCCGACTTGT
>NW_006991408.1:655067-670532 GCF_000164805.1 Carlito syrichta | reverse complement strand
GGGAGTGGCCACTGCACTCCAGTCTGGGTGACAGAGTGAGACTCCAACTCAAAAAAAAAAGAGATGCTGCTGGATTTTATCAAACTTTTTCTGTATCTAATGATATAATTATGTAGTTTTTGTTTTTACATCTGTTGATGTATTTAATTACGTTTATGGTCTTGCAGATGTTGAATCAGTCTTGAATCCCAGGGATGAAGCCTACTTGGTCATGGTGGATAATTTTTGAGATATGTTGTTGGATCCAGTTTGTTAGAATCTTTCTGAGAATTTTAGCATCTATATTCATCAAGGATATTGGCCTGTAGTTGACTTTCTTTGTTGGATACCCAGTTTGGGTATCAATGTGATGTTAGCTTTATACAATGATTTGGGGAGAGTTTCATCTTTATCAATTTCCTGAATACTTTCACTAGGATTGGTATCAGCTTCTCCTTGTATGTTTTGTACAAGTATGCTGGAAAACCATCTGGTCCAGGCCTTTTTTTTGTAGGTAGTTTTTTTTTTTTTTTTTTGAGTTGGAGTCTCACTCTGTCGCCCAGACTGGAGTGTAGTGGCCGCTGGGCTCCTGCGATCCTTCCGCCTCAGCCTTCCAAGTAGCTGTAACTACAGGTGCGCGCTGCCACGCCCGGCTAATTTTTGATTTATTGTAGAGGTGAGGTCTCGCCAAGTTGCCCAGGCGGATTTCAAACCCGCAGGCTCAGGCAGTCCACTCACTTCAGCCTCCCAAAGGCGCAGGATTACAGGCTGAGCCACCGAGCCCGGCTGTAGGTAGTTTTCTTATGACATAGTTGATTTCCTGGGTTGTTATTGGTCTATTCAGGGTCTTGATTTCTTCTTGTTTCAATCTGGGGAGGTTGTGTAATTTCAGAAAGTCCTCCATTTCATTTAGGTTTTCAAGTTTGTTTCCATACAAGTGTACATATAAATCTCCGATAATCTTTTGTATTTCTTTGGGATCAGTTGTGATTTGATATTTTGCCTTTCTGATTGTGTCTTTGAACTTTTTCTCTCTTTTTCTTGGTCATTGTAGCTAGCGGTCCATCAATCTTGTTTATCCTTTCAAATAGCCAACTTTTTGTTTCATTGTTTTTATGTATTGTATTTTTGTCTTCTATGTCCTGAATTTGGGCTTTATTTTGGTGATCTGTAGTCTTCTGCTGAAGTTAGGTTTTTGGTGGCCTTGCTTTTCCAGCTTTTTAAGGTGATTTGTTAGGCTGTTAACTTGTGATCTTTCCCTTTTCTTCATGTGTGTTTTTATAGAGATATGAATTCCCCTCTTAGTGCTGTTTCCATGGCGTCCCAGAGATGTTGATAAGATATTTTTTCATTTTCATTTGTTTCCAAGAATCTTTTAATTTTTGTTTTGATTTCCTTGTTGACCCAGGAGTTGTTTAGCATCACGCTGTTTAGTGCCCATGTCTTTGTGGGCTTTGGGGGATTTTGTTGGTTTTGTTATTTATTTTTATTCCACTGTGGTCTGAGAAGGTGCATGACAGTATTTCAATCTTACTCAATTAATTTATGCTTGATTTATGTCCAAGGATGCCTTTGATCTTAGAGTATGTTCTGTGTGGTGTTGAGTAGAATGTATATTCCATGGCTGTTAGGTGGAGTGTTCTGTATGTATTAATTACGTCCATTTGGTCAAGTGTCACGCTGAGGTTCAGAATCTCCTTGTTGTTTTTTGTCTTGATGATCTGTCTAGGGTTGTTAGTGGGTGTTAGTGGGGAATTTTGTCCCCAGGTATGATAGTGTTGGAGCCAATATCTTACTTTATTTATTTATTTTTGAGTCAGATCTCACTCCGTGATCCAGGCTGGAATGTAATGGCACTCTCACGGCCACCCCAGCATTGACCTGCTGGGCTCCAGGGATCCTTCCGCCTCAGCCTTCCAAGAGTCGGAACTACATGCCTGCACTACCATGCCCGGCTATTTTTAATTTGTATTTATTGTAGATATGAGGTCTCACCAAGTTGCCTGGGCTGATCTCGAACTCACGGGCTCAGGCATTCCACTCGCCTCTGCCTACCAAAATGCTGGGATTACAGACTGAGCCCGCGAGCCCAGCAAATATCTTTTTAAAATTTACCTGGAAGCTGCTTTATCAAAGTTGGTGCTCCTGTGTTGGGTGCATATATGTTTAGGGTGGATATTTCTTGATGATGGACTGAACTTTTTATCATTTTGTAGTGACCTTCCATGTCTTTTTAAATTTTTGATAGCTTAAAGGGCATTTTGTCTGATATTAAGATCATGACTTCTGCTTTCTTTTGTGTTTTGTTTGCCTGAAAATTTGTTTTTCATGCTCTTATTTTGAGTCCGTGAGTATCCTTCCTGGTGAGATAAGTCTCTTGGAGACAACATATTGTTGCATTGTGATATTTTATCCAATTTATCATTCTATATCTTTTCAGTGGTGCCTTTAGTCCATTTACATCCAGGCTAATTATGAGATGTAAGAGTTTATCCCTGTCATGTGATTCTTATGAAGTTTATTGTTGTTCTTGCTGTTTATTTGTTTACCATCTTCCTTTTGATTTTTCGGTTGATTTATGTGTGTTTTCCATCTTTTCCCTACATTCTTGGGACAGGCATTGTTCTTTGTTTCTTTCTTCTGTGTTTCTTGTAGAGGTGGTCTAGAGGTGGCGAAAACCTTTAGAGACTGAATGTCTGGGAAGGATTTTAATTCTCCATCACTGATGAAACTTATTTTAGCTGGGTAGGCAATTCTTGGTTGAAGTTGTTTATCTTTGAGAACTTCGAAGATTGGACTCCAGTGTTTTCTAGCCTGAAGTGTTTCTGTAGATAAGTCTACTGCTATTCTGTCGGGTCTTCCCTGGTAGGTAGTCTGACCTTTCTTGCTGCCTTAGAATTTTTTGTTTTATACCTACTTTATGTAGGCAAATTACTATGTGTCTAGAAGTTGGTCTTCTCCTTTGCTGTCTTACAGGGGTTCTGTGAATCTCTTGGGTTTGAATGATCATGTCACTGATGAGATGACGGAATTTTTCTTAAATAATTTCTGTTTGTTCCAAGGTGGTCTCTGTCTCTCTGTCTGCCTCAGGGATTCCAATTAATCTTAGTTCAGCCTCTTGATATAATTGCTTATCTCTTGAAGATTTTGTTCTTTCTTTTTAAGTTTCTTTTCTATATTTTTAGCAATAAAATATATATAGAGTTGGAGTCTCACTCTGTCACCCAGACTGGAGTGCAATGGCCGCTCCCGGCCACTGCAGCCTCAACCTGCTGGGCTCCGGTGATCCTTAGACCTCAGCCTTCCAAGTAGCTGGAACTACAGGTGCGTGCTACCACGCCCAGCTAATTTTTGATTTGTTGTAGAGATGAGGTCTTATCAAGTTGCCCAGGTGGGTCTCGAACCCGCGGGCTCAGGGAATCCTCTCACCTCGGCCTCCTAAAGTGCTGGGATTACAGGCTGAGCCACCGAGCCCGGACTTTTTAGCAGTTTTAATTGGTTCTATATCTTGGTCTTCAAGCTCTGAGATTCTTCTAATTGGTTAATTCTGCTTTCCATACATATCAGTTTGTTATTTATTTCATTCATTGTATTCTTTATTGCTGATATCTCACTTATAAACTCCTTCATTCTTTCCTCCTTTGTTTCCTCATTTCTGTTCATTCTCTCTATTAATATCTTGATATCTGGGTCTGTAGTTTGAGACCAGTGATTCTGGGGAGTTTTCATTGTTTGAGTTCTAAAGTCTGTATTCTCGTGGTTGAGACCCATATTCTTCCTTTGGTTTTCTTCATTTGTGTAGATTCCCCCCCCCTTTTTTGCCTCTTCTTTAATTCTGTTGTTCCATGATGGGAGGGGGGTAGCTTTTACTTCTGTTAGCCCAATATCCTATTTTTCCTTATGTAGATCCTCTGGCTTTGTTCAATTCTGAAGCTGCACTGGGGGTGAAGGAGGGCTGTGCTTTTTGCAGTTTTGAGATTTAATTAAGGGGAAAGCTGTGATTCAGAAGCTAACTGCAGATCCCAATAGCTGCTGTCAGGTGTGTGCATCCCCTGGAACTCAGGTCCCACCGCCTTTCATCTGTCCATGCAGTGGAGGTATGTTTTCCCCCTGAAAACAAAATGAGGTTAGAAAAAGGAAAATAATGGAAAAAGGAAGGAGGAAGACGAAAGGAAGATGGGGAGAGAGAAGAAGAGGGAAAACACAGGTGTACCAACTAATGAATAAACAGAGGAACAAAGACATAAAAAGCAAAACAAAAAACAAAAATGTAGTCATACAAACAAACAAACAAACCAAAACCCCTTGGTGCTATACTCTCCCTCAAAAATACTTATACCCAAACAGAAAATCTAAAAGAAAATTAAACTAACAGACACAAGACAATTTTGAAAATGTAAACAAAAACAGAGAGAAGAAAAACATAAAACACACACACACAAACACAAGTAAAAAACAAAACAAAAAAAAACTCTCAAAAAACCCCCACACACAAAAAAATCAAAACTCACTCTGTGTTCCTTTCTATAACTCCAATTTCCTTTTGAATGCTGTCTCTATGTTAAGGAGTGGCTCTGGTTTCCAGCACCTCTCCTCCATGCTCAGCTCAGGCTGACAGGTTTGCTTTCAGTGGAGGTCAGGTGCCCCATGGACTACTGTGGGAGTAGGATGGATCCAATCTGGACTTACCTGACTTGCTGCTGCTTCTGTTATGTCTCTCACTCACATCTGATGTGTCTGTGCCTATTCTAGCATTAGGGATGAGCATCTGTCTCTCTGAGTCCATGAGGAGATAACTTCTAGGTCCCAGGTTGGAGTCTATGTGGAGATGGGCAGGGCAATGAAGGTCTCTGCTTGGTCTTGAAACAGAGAAAATGGTGCCTCACCCGTGACAAGACTCCGTTCCAGATTTCCATGACCTGCTTTTCTCAGATCCTGGGGTTCGTGCTGGTCTGCTGTCATAGGTGATGGTGTGGGCTGGGTGCCAGGTGGTGAGTAGCAGCTGTTCTTTGCTGCCTCCTCTCTGGAGAGCCCCAAGAATGGCAGATAATCCTGCACACTGGAGGCTCCAATCTCAGGGCGGTGTGGGGTTGGGGTTGCAGTCACCTCCGGAGGAGAGCCCTGGGTGCATGAACCTGAGTCTCTTCTCAGACGGACTTTCACTCTTTACCCTCACCAGCGCATACCTATTCATGCAGAGAGTCTTTACAGACACTTGCTTTTGCAGAGACTGTCACTGTCCAACCTGTTCTGTTGCCATCTTGCCGCCACCATCCGTACCGATTGTCATCTGGTTGCTTTATTTATTTTCTGTATTGTGTTGGTGTTCCAAAAGTCCTGTGAAGTTTATGATTTTCAGTGTATTTCTGGTCGTGTATTTCAACCTTTGTTTCATTATTGTTGAGCATTTCTTGTAGAGCTAGTCTAGTGGTGACAAATTTTCTCAGGGTTTGCTTATCTGTGAAGGACTTCATTTGTCCTTCATTTCTGAAACTTAGTTTTGCAGGATACAAAAATCTTTGACTGACAATTATTCTAAGGAGATTGGAGATGGGCCCCCAGTTCCTTTTGGCTTGCAGAGTTTCTCCTGAGAAGTCTGCTGTTTGCTTGATAGGTTTACCTTTGTAAGTTATTTGATTCTTTTGTCTCATACTCTTAAAATTCTTTCCTTTGCCTTAACTTTCCAAAGCTTGATGATTCTATGCCTTTGGAATGACCTTTTTTGCAGTTAATCTTCAGGGCATTCTTTGGGCTTCTTGTATCTGGATGGTTAGATTTCTGGCAAAGTCAGGGAAGTTTTCCTCTATTATTCCCTCTCTGGTTTTCCAAACCTGTTGCCTTCTCTTCTTCCTCAGGAACACCTATGATTTTTAGGTTTGAATGTTTTACATAAGCCTGCATATCTTGGAGACTTTGTTCTATTCTCATGATTCTTTTTTTATTTTTATTATCTGCTTGGATTAATTCCAAAACCTTGTCTTCAAGTTTCAAGGTCTTTTTTTCTGCTTGTTCTAGTCTATGGTTAAAACTTTCCACTGCATTTTATAGTTTTCTAAATGCTTCTTTCATTTTCAGAATTTTAGGAGTTTTTTTTTGTCAATGTGTCTATCTCTTTGGAGAATTTTTCATTCATGTCCTGAATAGTTTTTTTTTTTTGAGTTGGAGTCTCACTCTGTCGCCCAGACTGGAGTGCAGTGGCCACTCCCGGCCACCGCAGCCTCGACTGCTGGGCTCTGGTGATCCTTCTGCCTCAGCCTTCCAAGTAGCTGGAATTACAGGCATGTGCTACCATGCCCGGCCGATTTTTTGATTTACTGTAGAGATGAGGTCTCGCTGCCCAGGAGGGTCTCGAACCCGCAGGCTCAGGCAATCCACTCACCTCAGCCTCCCAAAGGCGCGGGATTACAGGCTGAGCTACCGAGCCCGGCTTAGTTTTTTTTTTTTTTTTTTTTTTTAATTCTTTATGTTGGTTTTCAATTTCTTTCTGAAGTTCATTGATCAGTTTTATAAATCAATGTTTTGAATTCTATGTCTGGAATTTCAGAAATTCCATTTTGGTTAGAGTTCATTGCTAAAGAGTTGGTGTGATCTTTTGGGGGGTGTTGGAGAACTCTGCTTTTTCATATCGTCTGAATTATTTTTCTGGTTCCTTCTTATTTGGGTATATGATTTCTTCTTATTTTAGGTTGTCAGGGCATTGATGTATGCTCTGTATGATTCCCATAGTTATATATAGTCTTGGTGTAATGAGTTTTTCAGTTGCCAGCTGTGGCAGCCCTATGCTGTGTACCTGGACTGGCTCACAGTGTCCTGAGTGGCCAGAGTGGCTTGGAAAGTGCTGTTAGCTGGCATTTGGGATCAGACTTTCCCCAAAATTGAGGTATTATATTCAGTGTGGTGGGCTGTACTGTTGACTTCCACTGTGGAGATGGTGCTTTTGGGAGGAAACCAGCTGCAATAGTGGTTGTAACGTTTCTCCTTGGTTACTATTGCTCCAAGGAAGTGCCCACCAGTCTAAGCCGAAAGTCCAAGTTCTCTGTCTGTTTTGACCCTTTGAGGGGAGTGTTGGGCAAAGGAGCTGAACCACCCGGCAAGTGTGCACTCTTGGCTGCCCCTGTGAGGATTAGAAGGGAGTCCCTGGCCACTGGGGTGATGCTGTTGTGCAGAGAAAGCACAAAAGATGTGCTGAGTGGTTGCTATGGTGACAGGTCCCACCTGCCTCTGGCCTTAGCCTCAGCCTTTCTGTGATCTGAATGTCAAAATGCAGCTAGCCTCAAGGCCTCAGGTGTTCTGAGGCATCATATACACAATGGAATATTATGCAGCCATA
This sequence comes from Carlito syrichta, assembly GCF_000164805.1. Taxonomy (NCBI): domain Eukaryota; kingdom Metazoa; phylum Chordata; class Mammalia; order Primates; family Tarsiidae; genus Carlito; species Carlito syrichta. The sequence goes on along the minus strand of NW_006991408.1, from coordinate 663,223 downwards.
AAGAATGACAAATATATGAATTTTGAAGCAACTTGCACGGATTTGGAGTTGATCATACTCTCTGCAGCTATGGCATTTGCCCTTGGGCTATGGCATTTGCCCTTGGGGCCATCCCCTTTCTTGTTGGCTGAGTTCTTGGGATGTGGTGGCTGGTATTGCTCAAGGCTTTTCCCCTGTACCTCTATACAGCAGAACATGGCTGTGGGGAAAGGCAGTTTCTCATGAGGGACTGTTGTCTTGCAAGACAGGGGCCCTGGCAAGTTTGTGGAAGGAGCATAGAACCCTGAATTCCCCTCACTCACCTTCCCCACTGTGCGCAGAGGCTGTGGTGAACTGTGGTGGTGAAGGCAAGAATCTGGCTAGTTCCAGCCCATTTTGGTGTTTTTTTTTTTCCTTCTTCTTTGCATTAGTTGGTTGTTTTTACTCCTTTGGGGACTCATGGGGCATGCTGCTGCATCCAGTCCTCTCTGGGTGCTGAGGAAATGCTATCTCAGTTACTCCATAGGAGAAACTCACTCTACTAATTCATTTTAAATGTGTCACAAAATACACACTTTTGATTACACTTATGTGTCAATTTGTATAAAGTATGAATTTATGAAAATCTAATTTTGTCAGTTTCAAAGTTTAGCAGTTCATTTTATCATGAAGAATTTGGTTAAAAGATAGTCTCTGACTCTTATCTTTTACTTAGGAAGTAACAGTGAAGCTCTTAGATATGAGTTGTGGACTCTGTCCTCTGTAAAAATAAGGAATAATTAGTATGCTTTAAGGCAAAAGTCCTTAAATTTTTGCTAGAACCCTGTTATACTCTTAAAAATTATTGAGAAGCCGGGCTCGGTGGCTCAACCTATAATCCCACGCCTTTGGGAGGCTGAGGTGAGTGGATTGTCTGAGCCCGCGGGTTCAAGACCCACCTGGGCAACTTAGCGAGACCTCATCTCTACAATAAATAAAAAATTAGCTGGGCGTGGTAGTGCGCACCTGTACTTCCAGCTACTCGGAAGCTTGAGGCAGAAGGATCGCTGGAGCCCAGCAGGTGGAGGCTGCGGTGGCTGGGAGCAGCCACTGTACTCCAGTCTGAGCAACAGAGTTAGACTCCAACTCAAAAAAAAAAAAAAAATTACCGAGGACCTCAAATTTGCGTTTGTTATTATGTGTGTTTTATGTACAAATGTTTATGGCATCATACATTAAAGTTGAAAATAATTGAAGAATATTTGTTAATTTTAAAAGAATAATATATTCACTATTAACATAAACAATGCTTCTATGAAAAATAATTCTATTTTCTGGAACAACACAATTTAGTGACAAGAGTGGCATTGTTTTACATTTTTGCAAATAGCTTTAATATCTGGCTTTTAATAGAAGACAGCTGAATTCAGTCTATTACAGTGTGTTGTGTTGGTTGAAGTATAAGAAGAAAATCCAGGTATGCATAGATAAAAGGGTAAAAAAGAGAGGACTCCCAGGAACCCCTGAAAATGGCCCTCAGACCACACATCGAGAATCATTGCTTAAGATGTTGCTGTAGAGTTTTAAAGATATCCCCTCTCATTCATCCTTTATTTCTTCAAATATTAGTTGTTGAGGGAGTCATGTGAACTTCTGGAGCAAGGTTTGCTGCTGTTAGTAGTTATGTGGATTAAACATATAGTAGTACTTTTGAAGCTTAGTGTCTGTTTTGACAGTATGATTCAGAACAGCTAAGCAGTTAAGTGGGTGTTGGAGCTGCAGATTGAGACTGCCTGGGTACCTCAATTTACAGACTTTGTAATCTTGGGCAAGTTCCTTAATCTCTGTAAGTTTTAATTTGTTCCTTGTTAACATGGGAATAGAGATGATAGCTGCTTCCTGAATTATGGTGAGGCTTAGTAGGATGTATTTGAATGTCTGGCATGTGGTAAGCACTTAGCAAGTTAGCTGTTAGTATTTTTATTGTTACATCTTTGTTTCCACAAATAGTTTAATGGGTATGTTAGGTAGTAAACACTTTTCTTTATCTGTGTAACTTTTCACATCTTGCTTTCAGTTTGCTTTGTAATACATGCACTTGAGTATACTTTCCCTGACTGTCAACTTGTTTGGAGGTAATCTGAGAAGCCGCACGGCTTTCTAAATACTTGGAGGCCTAGGTGTGTGTGGGTGTAGACATGTAGTGAGTGGACAGAGTCTGCCTTTAGACGTTCCATAACTGGGTTTTCCATATAAGAATTTATTAGAAGAAAATCTTTCAAGGTTAAAGTATGAAATCTTACTGCTACAGTATACCACCTGAGAAAACAGACTTGACCGTTTTTGAGTGATTTTGTCTTATTTTTTTTTCCACTAGGAATAAAATGTCCATGTTAAGCATTTAGCTTTGTCCCTGATATACATTATACACTATTCCCTCTGTACAATTTTATAGATAACAACATCTTCATTTTCACAGGAACTATGCTGGAAAAGTGTTCTAGAATAGAGATTATTTTTCTCTAGTTCATAGTAGATGAGTGCATTGCTTGTGCCTCAGTGTGTTGTGCCTTACCTAGTTTTCTAACAAGGAAACACACATATGCATGTAGACACACACACACACACACACACACACACACACACACACACACACTGCCTTTCCCACCCTTCCCTTTGAAAAGACAGTATAACTTGGGAATTGCAATTTAACATTTCTGATAAAAAATTGTGTTTGTTTCCCCACACTTTATATTGCTTTTCTTTTATGTTTTCGAATACTCTGCGTTTCTTTGAGCCACATTTAAAATGGTTATAAAGAGGCCTGGCTCGGCTGGGAGGCTGAGGAGAGTGGATTGCCTGAGCCCGTGGTTTCGAGAACAGCCTGGGCTACTTGGCGAGACCTCGTCTCTGCAATAAGTCAAAAAGTCAACTGGGCGTGGTAGTGCGCGCCTGTAGTTCTGGCTACTTGGAAAGCTGAGGCAGAAGGATCGCCGAAGCCCAGCAGGTTGATGCTGGGGTGGCTGTGAGCGTGCCACTGCACTCCAGCCTAGATGACGGAGTCAGACTCCCACTCAAAAAAAAAAAGACTGTTATAGTGATACTTTACAGGGATATTGCAGAATTCTCCAGATTGCATTAATGAGGGTAGCCATCTCCAGGTAGGTGCACATGACTGGCGTAGTGGAGAAGGAACATTTTTCCAGCAGAGGGGAGCACTGTTAACTGAAGTAGGGGAGTACTGAACTGACTGTATATGTGAGGTCTCCTAATGCAGGACTTGGCATCTGTTGATGCAATTTATTTCTGCTACCTGGGACCTTTGGTTGCTCAGAGCAGAAGCCCCCTAGAGGTAGCCTAAGGTAAAAGGCAGCATACACTGAGGTTGTCTGTAGAATCCGTGCACAGGACTGTAGCCAGCCGAAGAAGCAGAGCCTGGGGCTGCACACTATCGAAGACTCTGTGTGTTCATCTCTTTTCAGATCTCCTTCATTCTACTTTCTCACTGTGGTGGGTTTTCTCCATTTCCACCAAGAGGAAAATAGTTTCGGCTAGCAATTCCCTGCCTGTGTGTTATAATCCAGCACCCCAGAGAAGGATTAATCTGATCTATCGTAGTTCCTCTTACAGATTACCTGGTAAGGAATATGATTTGTCTAGCTTGATACTGGAGACCACCCCTGGATCTATCAGCTGCTTCTGGGGCTATGATCATGTGCATGCTGGGCAACTCCTGGTACAAAAATATGGCTGGTGGGGGCGGGAGGGGGGCGTGGAGAGATGCAGTAATTCCCGAAAAAGAGATGTTGGCAGGAGAGTCTGGTAGACTGTCATTACTATTTATACTGGAAAGAGAACTGAATTTAGTGAGAGAAGATCTGTGTTTGAGTCCTGGCTCTGCTGTTTTGAGCTGCAGCGATCCTGAGCGTTTCTGTAAATAGGGGTGTGAATCTCAGTGTCCCACACAGTGTCCCGTGCTTAACACATTGCAGGCCGTAGTTAAAAGATCAGTAAGGGTTGTTGCTGTTGCTGCTGTGTTTATGATTACTGGCATTGTTGTAATCATCCTCATCGCTCACTCTGCCTACCCAGTATCATTCTCGAAAGTATCAAATTGGCTAATGTATGGGAAAGCAGTTTAAAGACACACACATACACGTTATGCCTCAATCACTATCTCATAGTCTAATGTCATTATCTTTATTCTTCCTGTGCACCCTTTGATCTCCCAGTTTGTCTCTTTCTAACATTAAGGTCATAAATCTCCTTTCAGAATTGAGTAGCTTTTGTGAAGTTTTTGAATGTTTGATATGTAAAATCCTAGAAAAGCGACAATCTCTAGAATAGGGGAGTGACTGATTTAATCTTCTGTCTCATCTGGCTTTGTTAACATCTTCTTTTAGGGTTCTGTTTCTATGCCAAGTATTGTATTTATGAGACAGAGAATTACCTTTTACTTGCCAACTTGCTATTAGTATGTCATGTGGTGGTTTTGAATTATCAACTCATACTTAAGTAATTATGAGACACAAAGAGAGGAAAAAAAGGAAAGACCCCGAGTTCTCACTTTATGTGCCCTTTTAAGCCATTGCATGTGCTGCCTTCTACTGCACACATGTGGAGGGAGGTGGAGAATAAGATGCAGGGAAGGCTTAGTCTCTAATGGAAAACATGTCTGTGTAGTGCACTCATAGGTCTTTTTCCTGAGTCTGCTTTGGTTACCTTGAGCTTCAGCAGAGCATTGGAGCCTCAGTCTGTCAAACTTAGGAATGTTTACAGAGATTAAAATTGATTCATGGTAAGATTTCCCCCAGAAACCCCTAGAACACACACATTATTTAGAAAACTTTAGAAAATTTTTTTTTTCTATTTTAACTATATTATAGCTTAACCCTCTTCTAAGAGTGTGTGAAAATGAAAAAAAAATGTTCAGTGAAAATTTATTTCAGCCATTTGCTCAGGAATATACTAAGTAATGTTTGAGGTCATGATGTACTATTAAATGTTCACCTGAGAATTGAGTAAATTATTTAATTATATATATATATTTGAGTTGGAGTCTCATGCTATTGCCCAGGCTGGAGGCCAGTGGCACACTCAAGGCCACAGGCTATCCTTCTGCCTCAGCCTTCCAAGTAGCCGAAACTACAGATGCACATTACCATGCCCAGCTAATTTTTTGACTTATTATAGAGACGAGGTTTTGCCAAGTTGCCCAGGTTGGTCTCGAACCTGTTAGCTCAGGCAATCCTCTCACCTCGACCTCCCAAAGTGCTGGGATTATAGGCATGAACCACCATGCCTGGCCTCAATTTTATACTTTTAAATAATTTCAGAACGTTTCAAATGATCAACTGAGCTCATCCTGTTGCTTATAAAAGTAACTGGCACAAAACAGAAACATTAGATTTTAATCAAGAAATGCTATATGAAAAGACCAAACACCTCTTATCAACAGGGTGCCTGAATGAAACGTACTTGTACACCTAACCCTTAACTGTACCCCACAAAACCATAATAAAAAATATTGATTATGAAAAAAAAAAAAAAAAGAAAAGACCAAAATGCTGTTCTGTGCAAGACATTGTCATAACTTGAAATCCTACCAGGGGTTCTGCTGGAATAGGTAACAGTCCAGAAAGACAAATGGCAAGTTTACTACTCAGGGCCTGTCCTCCGGCTGTTGCAGGTCTGCACATGGGCTCCCCCCGTTGGAGCTCCCAGGCCGCACTTCGGTACAACCTTCTCCCTGCTGGTCACCTTGCTTTAGGGTACTGACCTCTCAACTGCTTTCTCTTTGCAAAAAGGGCAGCTTGTGTATTTGAAGAGCCCAGTTTTCTGAGTGTAGACATTGTAAACTTAAATGACCCAGAGACTTTCTGGAGCTTGTGCTGGGTCAGATCCCTACAAGGTCTTGGATTTGGTTTGAAGAGCACAGGAAGTAGGACTGGAGGACTGGAGTAGGTGGCACACCGAGGAGGCGTTACTTTCTTACCCATCAACCGTATACTTTTGCTGCAGCTTTCTTTCTTGGGGGTAGACTCTTCTTTTGACACCTTCCTCTGAGACTTTGTGGCGTTTTGGAGGAATCTGCTTTAAAGTGTGGCAATGTTGATCATTTCTTACCTTTTTAGAAGTGACTTTTCCCTAGGCTGTGGGATAAGGTGCAGGAAGCCCTGGAGTGGTCTCAGCCTAGGGTTCTAGACCTGAGTCTGTGGTCAGCTGGCTCAGTGACCTTGTCTCATTAGTTTGACCTTTTGTTCTTCTTTCTGTAAATTAAGAAGCATGGATAGACTTGTGTCCATCTTTCAAAAACTGTTTCTGTCAAACGCAAGTTCATCGACTAGGTGCTGTTAGTAAAGTAGAAGTTAGACCTAGAAAACATTTAGAAAAATAGACTTACAAAAGTGTAAGTTAGGCCTGGCTAAGGTCTTAAAGGTCATTCTCCAGGGTAGTCTAAACCACTGATTTTACAAATAAGGTTGCTAATTCCCAGAGCAGTGAAGTACTTGATTTAAAGCTGCATCATTTATAGTGAGATTATTTTCTCCACCTTGAAGGAGAGGGAGGGAGGTGAGCCTAGGAAAGAGTATGGACACCATTCGTGAAGTTTGCTTTGTTGTATCTTCATCTGTCCATGCCTTGGTAGAAGACATTTTCAAGTGGCTACAGGTTTGTGTCTGCATGGAACTGAAAGGGAACAGTGAGACAATGAAATTATGTTCTGAACTTGGAATAATAACGAAGTCAGCCTGAAGATAAAGCTTTTGATGGATGCATGCATGAGTAATTCCATTTTGTCGGTTGTATCACAATTTATGCTTCTTATATAATCCGCAGGCTTAGACAACTGATTTATACATCAAGTGACCAGAAAATCCTGCTGTTCTCTGTCCTTTATGCATATGGTTTGACTTTTGTCTAATGATTTTTTTTTTTCAGAAGTCCTGATTGTGATAATTGGGGCTCAGTAGTCGAGGAGAATTTTCACAGTTGCTTATGTGTATGTATCATTTTGATAAGGGCAATTTAAAACCAGGCAATCAGCATTTGGAGGACTCCTGCATTCCTGCTAAGAATAAGAACAGTCTCTTTTTCTCCCAAATCTTCACTACCTGAAATTAGAGTAGATCTTTACTAGGGAGTAATGGGGATGGCTAGTTTAAAAGAAAAGACAGCAAAATTAAGCGAGCTACAGAATGGAAAGAAGGTACTAGTTATTTCATTGTTCAGGATTGTTTGGTGCTTTTACATATTATTAACTTTTCTCTTATGCCTTCCCATTAAAGGCATAGGGATTTCACATAATGTTTCAAGGTTTAATGAGAAAGTATCCAAGAAAATATACAGTAGCATCAAAAACTCCAGCCTGTCATCATCATTTCTTTTTAAGGCTAATGGGGTTTCTTCATTACATTTTTTTGTGATATACTTCCCCAGCCTGAAACAAGGTTTCAAAGGAAACTAACTTGATAAGATAATCAACACTTTGGATGAGGTACTGCAAAAGTCAAATGTAGTCACGCACAGAACAATGGTGTTTCAGTCAACAATAGACTGCATGTGTGATGATGGTCCCATAAGATTCTAATGGAGCAGAAAAGTTCCTGTTTCTTATTGACAACAGGTGGCCATAGCACATCACATTACGCACGTGTTTGTGGCGAATCTGGTGTAAACAAATCTACTTTATAAACTTTACAAAGTAAAAAAGTAAAGTAAATTTTCATTGAAAAAGGAGAAATAGTTTTTAGTAAATTTAGTGTAGTCTAATCGCACCGGGCTTACAAAGTCTACAGTGGTGTACAGTGATGTCCTAGGTCTTCACATTTACCTACACTGACTCGCTCACCCAGAGCAGCTTCCAGTCATGCAAGCTCCATTCATGGAAAGTACCCTCCATCTGATCTTCTTTTTATTTTTTTTTTGAGTTAGAGTCTCACTCCGTCACCCCGACTGGAGTGCAGTGGCAGGATCCCCACCACCGCAGCCTTAACCTGCTGGGCTCCGGCGATCCTTCTGCCTCAGCCTTCCGAGTAGCCAGATTTACAGGCACGCGCTACCACGCCTGGCAGATTTTTAAAAATTTATTGTAGGCCGGGCTTGGTGGCTCCGCCTGTAATCCCAGCACTTTGGGAGGCTGAGGTGAGAGGATTGCCTGAGCCCGTGGGTTCGAGATCCGCCTGGGCAACTTGGCG